>NW_016158332.1:0-18232 GCF_001687245.7 Rhagoletis zephyria | reverse complement strand
CTTGGCGAACTGAATTTATAAGAATTTACAAATTTAAATGGACTAAAATACAACCATGATTGATAAAAAGCTGAGGTTGCAAACCCACCTTGTTAAATTCTATTCGCGTTGAAAATGCTAGTACGCTAGTAAGTTAAGTATTTCGTTTTTTCTTTTCTAATTATTTGTACAGATTTTGTTTTTTTTACCACCTGAGTAAAACACATCGTTTCTTAGAGCTGAATCCAAATCTGGCCTCACAATTGCTCTAGCACTAGAATTTTGAGATATCCTAACCTCAAAGTGCCAAAAACACGGTTTTTAGCGATATTTGAGGTTATATAATGAAAACATCAAATTATTTGCTCCTCTCTAATTAGGGCATCATTTTCGTTGGTTGCGATTCGATTTTTCTTTCTCGAGATATACCAGTTTTAATGTGCAGTACTTCGGTATTATGTTATGAAAAAAGCATCCCTTGATTCAAAAAAATTTGGTGCTTTTAGTGTGGTAAAACGCTTTTTTTCCAAGTTGTTGGTGCTTTTTGAAAATCAAAAGATGGCAACACTGCTTAGAAGGCTGATCCCGCGGTAGTTAACGCGAATGGCGGGGTCACCTTTCTTGTGGATTGGGCAGAGCACACTTAAATTCCAGTCGTCGCGCATGCGTTCATCTGAACATATTCTGCCCAAGAGTTGATGCATGCACCTTATCAACTCCTCGCCGCCGTACTTGAATAGCTCAGCTGGCAGGCTGTCAGCTCCAGCGGCTTTGTTGTTTTTCAGCCGCGTTATTGCTATACGTACCTCGTCATAGTCAGGCGGTGGAACGTCGACTCCGTCATCATCGACTGCGGGCTCGGGTTCTTCTTCTCCACAACTTTCCGTGCTGCTACCATTTAGTAGGGCGGAAAAGTGTTCCCTCCATAATTTAAGTACGCTCTGGACATCAGTTACTAGGTCGCCATTATTGTTCTTACAGGAGTACGCCACTGAGTGCCACAATAGATTATTTTGCGAGATTTAGTTGATTGGGTAATTGAACCTCAGCCTGGTGTAATTAATCAAAACCACTTGAAGGATCGATCAATTTCGTGTCCAAAAAATAAGAACTGTTCGATAGTTAATAAAGAAATAGTTCATTTGTTGTCCGGAGAAGAAAATGTTCATTATGGCGTCGATATCTACTGTCGTTTCTGAATATCCACAGGAGCAAGTAGGAGTAAGGGAGTTGCATCTCATGAATTGATACTAAAAGTTGGAGCAGTTGTGATGTTAATCCGCAACCTAAATATATACATATGAAGGGTTAGTTAATGGTCTTTGAACATGTGATTCACAAGGGAACCGAATTTTACTACCCCATATTAATTATCAGTCCAGCGACTTACCGTTGGCAATAACAATACATAACAGGCTAACCTAATATTCGCGGCTTGCGTTTTGGTGCGCACGCCTTCGAATTTGTTTTTTTTTGCGTCACCCGAAATTGGCTTGCGTGCGTTTGCATTTGATTTCATTGAGCGAAACGTCAAATAAAAATGTCACGCAGAACAAAAATTGGAAATTGAGTTAGCTTCATACGCACGCCGTTCAATTTCGGTTGGCCCCATACAAGTTGTATATGCATGAGAAATTTTTGACAGTAAATTGGCGGCGTGCATAAATATTAGGTTAGCCTATAAGCATTGTTAATTTTCGGTAATTAACGAGACACAGGGTTTGGTTGAGTATTTTAGTTTTAAAGAGTTTATTTGAAAATGCTATTTAAAGTTCACAAATGGTATTTAAAGTACCAAAAGGGTTTTGATAGTTATCTTTGTGTGTTTGTGCGACGCGCTTGATTTGGCGGCTGATAGACGAGTGGCTCATGGTCTGATTATGGCAACTTAACGTAACTTACGGCTCTCTCTTAAAAATTCTGTTAAATCGGTGTTGCTTATAATTGAACAGCCGAAACTTAACGTAACTTAATGCCACGTCGAAATCTGTTTCATTTTGATTCTCTGAATTCTACGTTCCGTTAAGTTAAGTTAAGTTGCCATAATCAGGCTTTCAGCCTTGCTTCGGTGGTTAGCAACTGAGCCGCCAATCGTTGATTGCTAATGTTGCCATGTTTGGAAAAATCAAAGGATGCAATGTCATATGAATGTGGTAGTTCATGTCTTCAACATGGCGCCCGCCTGCACCGCTGCCGGCTGCAGCACTTCCTCCATCTGGTAGGGACCCAATGTACGTGCCGAGTCAAGCGTATTTCTCTTGTCTAACGATCTGCAATTAAATGAATGAAAATGGAGTTAGTTGATTAGAGTGTTATATTGGGACAACAAGGGGGCGTGAAAGTATCGCCTTGGGAGCGCAAGATCCCGAGTGAGAGTGTATCGTTTGCATCTACATATAGCAAAGCGTTTCTTTGAGATGGATGAAAAGTTTACTAATTCGTGCACCATTGAGTTTATTTGTGTTTTGCTCATTGATGCGGAACTGGAGTTTTTTTACACTGACGGAACCGGGTTTTTCCGTTTACTATGCATATTACAAAAGGGCAGTAGATGTACGTGATGGTGTATATTAGCTGAATTTTTTTGTAAGCGAGCGACAAAAGAACGCTCAACTCGGGTAAAATTTCCTTTTAGCTACTTAAGCACCAACAGGGTTGCTTAAGAAACATGTGATTAGTTTAACGGGATTTAGGTACAAAAACCAATTTAAATGAGTAATTATGCGAGGTATTTGCGTAATATATATACTTATTTATAATATAAGTCACGTATATAAGGAAACAAAAATTTTCCTCTCCACTTTCCCATTAACAATTCACAATAAAGCAGATTTTTCACTTACCAACACTACCCTTCAGGTCGCGTGTTTTTTAACCGACCTGGCTGAGCTCGGATAAATAGCCGAGTTTGTGTTGTTGCTTTGCGTGTATTACGCCATTTAAGCGAGTGTTCTTTTGTAGGTCGGTTGCAAAAGAATGCACCTATTGTTAAAATTATATCAACTAGTGAACCCACATGTCGTCAAAACGCCAACATTTAATTACATTTTTTTAACAGGGGAAACCCTGTTCAAAAACCTCTGAAAATAGTCCTAATGATTAATCTAAACCATTTCTCAGTGATGAGAAGTCTCGCATGGTGTCGGTTTTCATTTCATCAAATTTCAAATCTCCCTGTAACTTCAAAAAATAAATCCTGTGCACATCTATTTAGAATCCCAGTTCTTTAAATAGTTAAATAGATGGCAACTCTAATTAAAAATATTATCAGCCTATAGTTTTCTTAAAACTCTTTCGTTTGACACTAATATTTCGATATTTCATTTATGTATCTTTCGTATAAGTAAAACAAATTCGACTTTTCGAACAGGTGGCAACCCCTTTAAAAGTATTTTCAAACTAAAATTTTCCGCCTGGCATTGTTGTACATATTTCAATTAACTGATGAATTAAGTTGAATTTACTTTTTTTAAGCACATGGCAACTCTCCTAAATACAGTTTAGAAATAAATTATTTTCAAACCCATTTCGATTGATACCCATCTTTTGACAATCCATTTAACTCATTAAATAATTTGAGCTTAATTTTTCCAACAAAAAAAAAACCAAATGTTTTGCTTAAAGATTTCTTAACACTCGTTCTTTTGATAACCCTATTTTAAAATTTCATGTAACTTATGTATAATTAAACCAAATACCACTTTCAAAACAGGCGGCAACCCTCTTAAAAATTATGTTTGAACTAAAATTTCCTTAAATATTTTTCATCGGACATTGTTATAAATATTTCAAGTAACTGATGAATTAAGTGGAAATTTATTTTTTAAACACGTGGAAACCCTCCTAAATACAATTCTTAAATAAAGGATTTTAAACCCATTTCTTTTGATGACCATCGGTTAGTAATTCATTTAACTTATTAAATAATTTTAGTTTAGCCCTTTAAACTGGGGCAACCCTTAAACACATTAAAAATGTTCTAAATTGTCAAACTAAGTATTTCTTGAAGCTCTTTCATTTGACTTCCATCGTTAATATTTCATATAACTTGGGTATAAAATATTTCAATTAGACTTCTCAAATAGGTGGCAACCCTACTCAAAATATTTCCAAACCACTACCTTCTTAAACCTCTTTTGCTTGACGCCCATATAACGATACCTTATTCACTTACCAAATTCCCTTAATTAAAATTGAATTACATTTTCTTTAACATGTGGCAACCCTCCTGTACGTAGTTAAGTTATAAAGCCTTTTCAAACCCATTTCGATTGATACCCATATTTAATAATTGATTTAACTTTTTAATTATTTTGAG
Source organism: Rhagoletis zephyria (assembly GCF_001687245.7). NCBI lineage: Eukaryota > Metazoa > Arthropoda > Insecta > Diptera > Tephritidae > Rhagoletis > Rhagoletis zephyria. Next base: position 13,935 of record NW_016158332.1, on the reverse strand, counting down.
CTTAATTTTTAACAGGTGGCAACTTTTTTCGAAAAGATAAAACCTCCTTGAACATCCACACCCTAAGCCCTTTAATTTGGTACCTCACTTGAAAATCGAACGGACGGTGCGGATCTGAGGGCATTGATTAGTAAATAACTTGAGTTTAAATATTTAACAGGTGGCAACTCTTTTTCTTATTGCACATCTAGAGGCTAAGCGCTTAAATTTGACACCCCATCTTTGAAAATCGAACGAACGGTGCAGATCTTTGAGGATATACCGAAAGTAGCGGGTTCTATTGACTTTGGAATTTTCACACGGAGATTTGTGCAAAATTACTTTGATTGAGTAGCCCACCTCGTGATGATCATAACCTGGTACCCTATGCTTTGCGCGGCCAGGATCAAAAGGCATGCCACACTCGTTTAGGTATGTGAAACGTTCGTCTGGTATTAACCTTTGAAAATCATGTTGAGGCAGAAAACGAATCCTTGCTAGTATCAATGGCGATGTGTCATGAGCGCTACGAGATATGGAAGATGCGAAGGGTTGACTATGGGATATGCATGACGGGTTCAATGCAAAATTGAAATCTATTGCAAGTTTATAAGTGCTTTGAAGGGGCGGAAAAGGGGACTGATATTGTAATGGATGGATATTTTCCATGATGTAATCCACGAGAAGTTTCGAGAACTTAATTTTACCAGGCGGCTTTTTAATTTCGACCGATATTCCGTCGATGGGGTGTTAGATTAGTTAAATTACGTCCTTCTGTTTATTGGGGGCAGGTAGATTTTTGGGTAAACTTTCATCGGGTGGCTTCATGCCTACTTTTATTAGAGGATTTGGTGCAGGAACGAAGGTGAATTTTGGTGTTTGGTTTTGGATTGGTGAATGTTGATTATTTTCAAGAGTGGCTAGAGTGAGTTTGCCGTTTGCTCGCAAGGAACATGCATCATTTTGTTGTAAGTGTGATGTATGTGTGGCCTTTCTTGCCGAGCTATTTGGGTGAGATGGTTTCCGAAAGTTACTGGGCTTAGAGTTTTCGTACCCATCTGTTACTTCCAGTCCTTCCTTCCAATATTCCAGTCGGTATTTTCGGGGTGAAGTTTTTGGCAGAAGTTTGGGAGATTCCAAAGACTTAGCTTCACTCTTATATTTCGAGATTTGAATAATTTTATTTGTTTCATATAGCGAAGTATTTACTTTGTTTATGTCCTTCGGGATTGGACTCTGAGGATATGAGATTTTGGGTGCGTCTTTTGGGGTGGACAGTTGAGCTGTGGGATCACGGAAAGATTCCGTGACATGGGGATTGATAGCGGAGATATTTGGCTCGCCATATTTTAGATTGTTGCTCAATGGTGGGGTATATTGGATTATGGGTTGCTAAAAGAGATGGCCTTTTTAATCTATTGCTCTCGCAAATGAAAGCTTTGTAGTAGTAGTCCGTGGAAGAGACAAAGTCCGGAAGAATTTTCTTCATTTTACAGCAATTATTTACTTTTACTTGCTAACAGTGAGATTTGCTTTTACTTAAAATTAATAAGTTATTCATAATTTAATTTTGATTCGCTGTTTTCTGCTATAAATGATTACACCGTGCGACAAAAACCAAAAATTTTTTAAAACACACGAAAAAATCTATATATTCACAAAACTAGGAGCCAAATATAATATAACTGCGTTTTTAATTTTTCTCTCGGACGTCAGGATTTTTTTAAAAGGACTTCGAAATTTCTAGAATATGATTGAATAAAAAAATTATTCAAAAGATGTGGTGAATTGTATAATAACAATATGGGTATCAATTAAATAAAAGGAAAAATTCTGTAGAATAGAAAAAAAATTGTTGGGTGCTTCAGGACGAATAAGTATTGAAAATGTACTTTTAAAACTTTATCCTTGAATATCCTTGGAAATTTCCAATATTTATTTTTGAAAAAAATATATGTCGAGAACTAATATGTCAACTACCACATCCTCGAATTTCGTCCTATTAACTTTGTTAGTTTTAGATACAAAAATTTTACACTTCTCTTTATAAGATATTAATAGTTACAATATGCATAAATGAAGATACTAGAATCATTACACTGTACAGCACTCCGCTGGGTATTGGACCAAACCAGTTTTTTTAAGAGATTGAGTCATAGGTAAAAAAGTAACTTCTCCGTTTTCGAAGTTAGCCTCTGAAATTGAGATATGGGTCTTCGAAGTTCGAAATAGGATCTTTAGTAAAAAATTATTTTTTATTATTATATGAAAATAACTAAAAAACTAAAAATACAGTCGTAGACCACGATTTGCTCTTATTTAAATGGTTTATAACTTTTTCTTTGCAAACTTATATTACAGGTGCTATAAGGGGGCAAAGGTCGGGTCTTCGAAAAATTAAAAACCTTATATTTCAAGCAATTTTGAACTGATTTTTAAAAAGTTGGTATCGTTGTAAACATGATTAGACCCCTGCTTCTCTTTTGATATGCTTATTTGTATACTTTGTATGTAAAGTTTTAGAAAAAACATTTCAAAGGAAAAAATACCTTTTCTTATCAAAAAAAATATTTTAAACAATCAAATTACTAACCGATTTTTAAAAAATTTATATCGTTGTTAACGCAATCAAATCGTGTTTCTTCTAATATGCGTATTTGTATACTTCGTACATAAAAATTTGAGAAAAAACACTTAAAAGGAAAAAATACCTTTTTTATAAAAAAAAAATTTAACAAACCGATTTTTAATAATTTGGTATTGTTGTAAAGGCGATTGAACCCCCTTTCTTGTGATGTGCATATTTGTATACTTCGTGTATAAAATACCTTTTTTTATAAAGAAAAATATTTAAAAAAAAAAAATTACTAACCGAGTTTTAAAAAATTGGTATCGTTGTAAAGGCCACCACAAAACTTATACTTTCTTAAACCCAAAAATTTCGTTTTATATACACAAAAAAAATATATAATTAAAAACATTTTTCCCTCTATATAAACTCCTGCCCCCTAAATGACGACCTTGTATATAAACAATTAAAGTATTTAAACCGTAGGTATATCATACGGTCAGTTTGTTATTTTAGAGCGCATACATGGTTCCATAATAATGATTCCAGTATCTTCATTTATGTATATTGTAATAGTCTAAGGGCCGGTGGGAGATCGACCTTCACCGATCTGATAACTCGATGAGACATATTTTTTATCAAATATAATTTACAAACAGATATGCCTATGATAACTTGCCTACCGAAAAGTGTTCATAGCTATTTCTAATCTAATTAACTTTAATCAATTTTCGTTCATCAGCTTCACTCTTGTGATAACCGAATGAGTTTTATCTCAATTGATAGTTTTTAACACATAGAATATGCCTAGGTAGGCTTGCCTACTTATTTCTGTGCAAGTAGATGTAAACAGGTAAGTAAATATAGGTAACTACATCGATCTGTTAACCAATCATAAAGGCTTGCCTGCAAAAATATTATATTATATATAATATTATTGCCAAGCTATAAAGTTTTACAGCCAGATTCACTTAAGTGAAAATTAATTTGAATTTCGATTTTTTTGGTTCACCAATCCATTTTAATTTGTTTTTAATTTAGATTTAAGTAAAATTAATCAGAATAACCACACTCAGAGGTGTTACACGTTTAATCACCTGATCATTGTGTATCTGCTGCTTATTATTATATAGCTATTTATTAGGTGCTAGAGAGAAAGTAGAGCGTCCGAGGTCCGTGTGATAGAACAGGACGCAACATAGCGGCTGCACGCTACCTGACTGTTGAGTGTATCCGAGTGCGTGTCGTGTATAGTCGAAAATAATTTATTAGTGACAACACGTGCTAAATAATATTAATTGTGATTTTAAAAATGAGTGCAAATTGTTTTTTGTGTGCTACGAAAAAAGAAATTATTGACTTTGATGAAAATTCATTTAAAAGATGCCATTTAAAATTGTCTTTCCATAAAAAAACAAAACTGTAAGTATGGAGATTGTTGACGCGATGAAGAGTTCTGCATGCAAACTTTGGTTGGCGGAAAAGGGAAAACAGCTCAGTACTATTTATTATCTATACTGCGAATTTGTTAATTTATTCCTTCGTTTTTCAAGAAGTAAACGCACATGTAATATTGAATTGTACATTGACTCGATTTTCAATATTCGTGATTTATTCTTTGGACTTAACCAACCCAACTATGCCAGATGGGGTCTTTTATATGTGAGCAATTTGATCAGACTGTATACGGAAAATTCGCCTTTGGTATCAGAATTTCGACGAGGAGTATTCGGAGTCCGGCATACTGCAGCGAATTTTTCGAGATCACCCGTTGACTTAACACTGGAACAAACAATAAACGCTGATGCTAGTAATGAATTAACAAACAGTCTTGCAGTGGAAGCAATATCAGCTCGACACGATGGGCACTTAATCACAGCATGAGAATATAGATTTTTTTTTCAATTTTATAATTTAGCTTTAAAATAAAAAAAAATGTTTAATTGATTTATTTTTATTTATTAATATATCAGATTATTTATTTTTAATTATTTCATAGCTGTAAGTATATATAGTGTGAAATAATACAAAAATTGTGATCGGAATTAGAGTTATAATAAATTAGAGCTCAAATTTACTGTCAAGTGTAAATAAATGCTGTCACTCACATGTACATGAGCATGCGCACTCGGATACATTCAATGGTCAGGTAGCGTGCAGCTGCTATGTTGTGTCCTGTTCTATCACACGTACCTCGGACGCTCTACGTTCTCTCTCGCAGCTATCAAATAGCTAAAATTCTAAAACTTTATAGGTTGGCAATAATATTTTATGTACGATTTTTTGCGGGCAAGCCTATGTGATTAGTTTTGTAATTAAAATATCTTACCTATGATATCAATTTCGATTGGTTAACAGGTCGATGTAGTTACGCTTGTGATCAGCTAATTAAGCCAGCAACATTGTGATCAATTTTGGCTATTTTGCTTTCGTTTATTTAATGTTTATTATTTTTCCATAAAAGTCTAGCTGATTATATAACAAACACCACATAAGTCCAGACTTCAAACTTTGTGCAAAAATTGTGAAAAATCTGAAAAGTTTCAGCTTTTTATTCAGATTTTTGAGTATGCAGTTTAATGGCCCATTAAATTCTAGGGTAATAATGTGCAAGTCTTAAGTTGATAAAAAATCCCGTTGATTTTTAATATTTTTTTTCTGACTTCATGAAGCATTTTTTCCATGCAAAAAAAATTGTCGAATTTATTATCTGAATAAAAAGTTGAAAATTTAGCTGAAACTTGGCAGATTTTTCATAATTTTTGCACAAAGTTTGAAATCTGGATTTATATGGGGTTTGTTATATAATGAGCTAGACTTTTATGGAAAAATAATAATCATTAAATAAACGAAAGCAAAATAGCCAAAATTTATCAAAATGTTGCTGGCTTAATGAGCTGATCATAAGTGTACCTATATTTACTTACCTTTTCACATCTACTTGCGAAGTAGATATGCACAGAAATAAATAGGCAAGCCTACCTAGGCATATTCTGTGTGTTAAAAACTATCAACTGAGATAAAACTCATTCGGTTATCACAAGAGTGAAGGTGATGAAAGAAAATTGATTAAAATTAATTAAATTAAAAATAGCTATGAGCACTTTTCGATAGGCAAGTTATCATAGGCATATTTGTTTGTAAATTATATTTGATAAAAAATATGTCTCATCGAGTCGAAGGTCGATCTTCCACGGTCTCCTCTACTATAACTATCAATATCTTATAAAGAGAAGTGTAAATTTTTTTATCTAAAACAAATAAAGTTAGAAGGACGAAATTCGAGGATGTAGTAGTTAACTTATTAGTCCTTGACATATATTTTTTTCAAAAATAAATATTGGAAATTTCCAAGGATATTCAAAGATAAAGTTTTAAAAGGACATTTTCAATACCCATTCGTCCTGGAGCACACAAAAATTTAATTTTTTTTCTATTCTACAGAATTTTTCCTTTTAATTGATACCCATATTGTTATTCTACAATGCACCGCATCTTTTGAATAATTTTTTTATTCCATCATTTTCTAGAAATTTCAAAGTCCTTTTAAAAAAATCCTAACGTCAGAGAGAAAAACTAAAAACGCAGTTTTACTATATTTGGCCCCCAGTTTTGTGAATATATTGATTTTTTTCGTGTGTAAAATTGACTGTCGCACGGTGGTATAATTAAATTGATTTATTTAAAATTCTTATGTTTTTGTCCGATATTTTTTTTGGACACACCACGCAGATAGAGTATGGATGTACATATGTACGAGTATGCATACATACATATGTATATGCATGTGCGCTTGGAAATTAAGTGTTATTAGAACATGCAAATTATACCGTATTGAAGTATCGGGAGAGTGAGAGATGAATTTGTATATGGGCTGATAAATTTGTATATGCTAATATTTACGTTTTAAAGTTTATTATTTATTACAACTTGTACTTATGATACATTTTAATATGCCTGTGTTTGTTGGTTTGACGCACAGGGTAATGTATACATGTGTATGTACATATTCGGCATTGAAAATTTTGAGTGTAGAGTTGCTAAATAGTATATACTATGTATGCATGTCAGCAAAAATAGGCGAAAAAGTGTAATTGAAATCTGTATGTACGGCTGACTGTATATATCGTATTTACTTGTTTGTATGCATGGACCGCGAGATGGCATAAACAAAAGTACCGACTGCAAGTGAGCGCAAGAGAAATGTTTAATATATGTTTATACATTTATTAGAGCTGGAAAACTATCGATGGCGGTATCGATAGTATCGCTGGTTTTTGACTATCGAAAATATCGATGGTTTTGTAAGCACCATCGATAGTTTTCACTTTTCCTACATTATTCAGTAGAGTAAAATCCGGCGGTACCTGTTTCGGGAAAATTTTCCAATAATGGACCAGGCTTTGAAAAAAAAATGAGGGGGTTTAGAGCGGCTTTTTGTGATTCTAAATCTGAAAACCCCCCCTCCGGAGGCTTATAGTTTTTAATTCGTTGTTAAAGTTGTAAAAAAAAGTGCAATTTAACCTCACATTTTCCTTTGTACATCGAGTGAACTGAAATTGCGGTGCTGCCACACATCACAAAAAATGTGTAAAAAAAAAGTACTGAAAAGGGAATCAACGAAAACGTAAATAATAAAGTGGACATGTACATATATGATATAGCCTTTTTATTGGATATTTTCACTATATATGGAAGAATTGATAAAAAAAAGAGCCGCAGGTGAAAATTTTCAAGATATATGGAAGTATTGGATTTTTTAGAAAAAGCGCCGCAGGCGAAAATTTGTAATAAAAAATCGCGCGATTTTTTATTAAACATTTTTAAGATATATGGAAGTATTGGATTTTTAGAAAAAAGCGCCGCAGGCGAAAATTTGTAATAAAAAATCGCGCGATTTTTTATTAAACATTTTTAAGATATATGGAAGTATTGGATTTTTAGAAAAAAGCGCCGCAGGCGAAAATTTGTAATAAAAAATCGCGCGATTTTTTATTAAACATTTTTAAGATATATGGAAGTATTGGATTTTTAGAAAAAAGCGCCGCAGGCGAAAATTTGTAATAAAAAATCGCGCGATTTTTTATTAAAAATTTTCAAGATATATGGAAGTATTAGATTTTTTAAAAAAAAGCGCGCGATTTTTTATTAAAAATTTTCAAGATATATGGAAGTATTGGATTTTTTACAATAATATTAATATATATATCACCGATTTAAAAGAAACTCTTAAATATATGTGCATAAATAAGACCGTAAAATTAATGTTTTCCTTTTAGCCTCAATTCTGTAATGCATCACAAAGTATTTTTGGCTAAAAAGAACTATTAACATTTTCAACGATATGGCACCTCATTCATGGCGGCCATCGCTGAACAATTGTGTGTTTACTATTCTTTGAGAATAGAAAAATATTTTAAGAACACTTTTATAAGCATTAATGACTAAATATTTAGTGAAAAAAGATGTGCATCCATTTGTTTATGAAGAAAAGATGGTGTATTAACAAAAAAAAAGTGATTAGTGCAGTGTTTATAAAAAAATAATTGTGAAGCAGTGGGGAAATTTTAACAACGAATAACTTAAAAACTATTAGCATTTGTACACAAAATGATGATATCGGTCAATGAGCACCTCCTCAACACCCCCTGCGAATTTCATTAAAAAATTCGTAATACTTTGGGTGATATAGGAAATGGTCCATTATAGGAAATCTCAGCCCCTGTTTCATCTTGTGAGTCGGAATGGACACTTAGCAAAGCCCGGAAAATAATTTCAGAGTGCAGATTCTGCTTGAAGGCAAAAATCGTTGATAAACTTTTGTTCCTTAACAAAAATTTGGAAATATTTTGATCTCATTTTCAATAAAAGTTGTCATGTTTAATTTTTAGACTTTTTTAATCGAAGTACTATCGATAGTGTCGACATTTCCCTGCAAAAAACGGCAGACCATATCGAAAAGAATCTATCGATTGTACGCTCGCATACATATGAACACACACACATACATCAAAGAAAACTTTACTTCATTGTTAGCTGTGGTGCAAAATAGAGAAGTCGGTGAATTTAAAAAAAGAATTAATAAAAATCAGTGTATTCAATTTGTATATAAAAAAATTAGCAAAAAAACTTTTTTAGCGCTATGTGGATAGAGAAGAAAAAATTTGGGGCCAGTGTGCTTAGGCCGACTTAGACTAAAGGCGCTGAGGCATTTGTTTTTAGCGACGAAAATTCAGACCCCAATTAAAAATGAGAAGAATTGTCTGAGCTCAGTAGCTCTGAAAAAGCTTGTGAAATTAAGTTAATATTCGACAATATATTTTTACAAATAAAACAAACACATAAACTAAATCGAATTGTATTTTTAAATTTGGTTTCATGTATTTTTGGACATTTCGCTGCCATCTATTCACTAATTTAGCAATTATTTAGAGGTTAGAATAGTGGCCAGAAAAATAACTAATTATCGCGATATTTTCCCAATAGTTTCATCGCTAAACTCACTTGTACATCACCAACTAGATGACATGTGTGAGCGAGTGAACATACTGTAAGGCAAATGCGCCCATGTGTGTGCAAGAAAGCGATCCACTATCACACGCCCGGAGAAGTGGCCACTTTTTTCCCCAAGCCCATACAAAACTAACCGCTAAACTGACGAAAAGTTTTAGTCAGTTTTCCCACTAATTTAACCGATAATCATAGGTCAGGCTTCTTGCAATGTTTCGATAGTATCGATACTATCGATGGTTGTGAAAATCGACTATCGAAACTCGATAGTTTTCCAGCTCTAGCATGTATGTATGTATATGTGATTGAAATTGGAAATTGCATAGAGAATGAGTTGATCATTATTGAACTCAATTATGCTGGGATAGCAGAATAATATGTACATATGAGAAATAATAAAATAAACAATGAGCGCGGGATGATTGTTTCAAAGCGTATATATGTGTATACATAATAACATGTACATATGCAAAGTACTGAAGGGCAAGGGTTAATATTCTATTGCTGCTCAGAGATGATGGGGTTAATGGTCGGCTTGGAATGTTAGCTCGGGCGTGAAACGGGATTAGGAGTCTTTATCATATATGTACATATATATATACATATTTACATATGCGCATACGTTTGTACATACACACATATGTTTTAATACGTGAGCATATACATAGAGCGAGGGTACTTATCGTGCGCGGGTGGTACACAAGGGTTTTTTGTAGTGCGAAACCATGATACAAAAAAGAAGGTAGTTTCATTACTACTATTTTTTGATTATAAAGCAGATTTTTTTAATAGGGGAGATTTTCTTTTATATATTTGGGAGTAAAATTTACATACAAACCATAGTAAGTTGATGTGTTCGATAATCAAATTTGAACGTTTTTCTCAAGCGTTTAAAAGATCCTTTGAATAATATCGATGTGCAGAGATGAAGAAATAAAATAAAATCTAGTTTTGAAACATTTATTTATTGAAATGTGTTTTTCATTTTATTTTAAACAAAATAAATAAATTTACATAGCAAAACTCTTTATTTTTTGTTAAATAGTCCGAAGAAGATGTATTGTTAGATATTTCGTCATTGAAGCATAGTCTGAAACCAGGATTCGGAGAATGTTGAATGGTCTCATTGTCCTCACAATGAAAGGAGTCGTAATTCAGAATTCTCCGAAAATGAAGTATCTATAAGTAACTATGCATACAAAACTTTCGTGGAAATCTAACGAGGAACACAAAACCTCTAAAGAATGGGCAGCATTTTGGCAATGTAAACTGGTCTTTGGTAAAACGTGGGGTGTGTAACAATAGGGAATCCTCTGGATTTATACCTCTATAATCAGACCCATAATTAGCTATGCGTCAGTGATAGGGAGGACCAGATTCTCAATCAAGAGCGTGGGAGGTCTGCTTGCAAAACTTCAAAGAACTACTTCCGTGTGGGGTACGAAAGATTTCTCTACAATACGTGGCGTTGCTCTTGATGCACTGCTNATAGGGAGGACCAGATTCTCAATCAAGAGCGTGGGAGGTCTGCTTGCAAAACTTCAAAGAACTACTTCCGTGTGGGGTACGAAAGATTTCTCTACAATACGTGGCGTTGCTCTTGATGCACTGCTGCACTTACCGTCATTAACTTTTCTCTTGGCAAGTATGCTTCGGTCTTCCAGGCTGAGGTATTTGCAATCCTCAAGGATATGGACTACGTGGTGGAAAATAGGTGGAGTGGAAGGAGTTTACGCGACGGCCAAGCTGCACTTAACACACTACTTACTTCCAGACTCTGAGTGCCAGTTCAATCGGGAGTACCTCATATCGTCCATAACTGTAATATTTATCATATCATGAATTTCAATTTTCGTTTTTGCGTATATCGAAGACAAATTTCTTTTTAATTTTGTAAATATTTTGTTTTACAATAAATAAATGATTATTGAGGACTAGGTATGGCAGCACGAAATGTCACAATCTGCTTAATTGTCAGGTAGTTAATATGGCGCGCGAAAACTGACAATGAAACTACCTTTTTTTTTGTATCATGGTGCGAAACTAATGTTTTTGGGATTTTTTTCACTTTGTTGTAAAAGTGTTTGTATTTAGGTCCAGTAACTTTTTTGGTAGTCTCTGGTAGTCTTTTTGTATTTTTTTCACTTTTGGGAATGTTTTCTTTTTACATAAGTTTCGGTGCTAATGATTTCTTGTAGGGATGTTGCGAATGTGGAATTTTAGACATCCGCGGATGCGAATGCGAACGTCAAATACTTTTAAGAAATAATTTGGGTGTGTATATTAGGTGAATTAGGTAAATAAAAAATGGAAAATTTTTAATGTTTTTTTATTTAGTATTTAAATTAAAAAATTGGAACATTGTATTTATGAAAGAGTGATTTTGCTGCCTTTTCGGTTTACAGCCTGTTTCCTAACGGGTTGTAAATCAAACCTGCGCCACTAAATAACTCGCTCGAGGCGACAAACATAAAAAACTTGAAACTTGACAAAATGTTGAATTCTTTTCGATTGACGCTGCACCAGTTGAGAGGACTTTCTGTTATATTNTCCTCACAATGAAAGGAGTCGTAATTCAGAATTCTCCGAAAATGAAGTATCTATAAGTAACTATGCATACAAAACTTTCGTGGAAATCTAACGAGGAACACAAAACCTCTAAAGAATGGGCAGCATTTTGGCAATGTAAACTGGTCTTTGGTAAAACGTGGGGTGTGTAACAATAGGGAATCCTCTGGATTTATACCTCTATAATCAGACCCATAATTAGCTATGCGTCAGTGATAGGGAGGACCAGATTCTCAATCAAGAGCGTGGGAGGTCTGCTTGCAAAACTTCAAAGAACTACTTCCGTGTGGGGTACGAAAGATTTCTCTACAATACGTGGCGTTGCTCTTGATGCACTGCTGCACTTACCGTCATTAACTTTTCTCTTGGCAAGTATGCTTCGGTCTTCCAGGCTGAGGTATTTGCAATCCTCAAGGATATGGACTACGTGGTGGAAAATAGGTGGAGTGGAAGGAGTTTACGCGACGGCCAAGCTGCACTTAACACACTACTTACTTCCAGACTCTGAGTGCCAGTTCAATCGGGAGTACCTCATATCGTCCATAACTGTAATATTTATCATATCATGAATTTCAATTTTCGTTTTTGCGTATATCGAAGACAAATTTCTTTTTAATTTTGTAAATATTTTGTTTTACAATAAATAAATGATTATTGAGGACTAGGTATGGCAGCACGAAATGTCACAATCTGCTTAATTGTCAGGTAGTTAATATGGCGCGCGAAAACTGACAATGAAACTACCTTTTTTTTTGTATCATGGTGCGAAACTAATGTTTTTGGGATTTTTTTCACTTTGTTGTAAAAGTGTTTGTATTTAGGTCCAGTAACTTTTTTGGTAGTCTCTGGTAGTCTTTTTGTATTTTTTTCACTTTTGGGAATGTTTTCTTTTTACATAAGTTTCGGTGCTAATGATTTCTTGTAGGGATGTTGCGAATGTGGAATTTTAGACATCCGCGGATGCGAATGCGAACGTCAAATACTTTTAAGAAATAATTTGGGTGTGTATATTAGGTGAATTAGGTAAATAAAAAATGGAAAATTTTTAATGTTTTTTTATTTAGTATTTAAATTAAAAAATTGGAACATTGTATTTATGAAAGAGTGATTTTGCTGCCTTTTCGGTTTACAGCCTGTTTCCTAACGGGTTGTAAATCAAACCTGCGCCACTAAATAACTCGCTCGAGGCGACAAACATAAAAAACTTGAAACTTGACAAAATGTTGAATTCTTTTCGATTGACGCTGCACCAGTTGAGAGGACTTTCTGTTATATTTCTTTTTTATTGCGGTGCAATAATTACTTTTTGGGAATTGCATCGGGGCTGCAAATGTCGGATGTATCCTCCTGACTTTCATCTTCACAATCTAGCATCATGACAAGATCGTTGTTTAAACACCGTTCAGAATTTGGAGAACCTGTCCAGTCATCAGCGTTTTTAGATTTGAGTTTTTGTAATTAATTTCTAATCCTATCTTCTGTGGCTGGTTTGAAAAATGTGCGCTTATAGCGAGGTTTAAATAATAACATATCGTTAAATCTATTTTAAAAGGGCGTATTTCACATTGTTGCTGAAATGCAAAAAAACCACAACTAACAAAATTTTTTTATTGGCTAAAATGATGTGGGGACTTATGATTCGATGAAATGCATCATAATCAATCAAAAAGTTGATTTTGAATTTTTAGTTAGTTACGGCCTTTTGTATTTCAGCGACGTTACTGTACTATACTAACGATATATTACACGCCAAGTCCCACTCCTCAAGAGATATAAAATTCACCTTGAATTAATTCTTATTTAATTTGTAAACTTGGCTGTCAACTTATTTACATATCATTTTATCTTTATTTCGATGCGTGCTAAGTTTTATGAGAAAAAAAAATAATAATTACACTTTTCTAAGAAAAAGTAGAAAAAAACTAACGATGCATCCAGTTTTTTCAAAAGGCCTTTGACAAATAATATCCGATAGTTACATAACTCTTACCTAATTAAACGCGCAAATAGTCGACCCTCTTTATAGCCAGCCTATGAACATTTTCGCTGGAAATACCTGCTATTATCTTACTCTTTGACTATAATTTACGAATTAAGGTGCACGTAGGGTGACAGTCTTAACGTAGCATCTCCACAGGCAAAAAATGTTGGCTAAAATTTTTTGTTTGCCNCTGCTATTATCTTACTCTTTGACTATAATTTACGAAATAAGGTGCACGTAGGGTGACAGTCTTAACGTAGCATCTCCACAGGCAAAAACTGTTGGCTAAAATTTTTTGTTTGCCCGATATACGTTTTATCAGTGCACT
>NW_016158331.1:49265-142070 GCF_001687245.7 Rhagoletis zephyria | reverse complement strand
ATACTAATGCATGAAAATCCTAACCTCAAAAAAATCACCCGTTATGTCTTGGAATGTATTGAGGAATAATTATTTATTATTTATTAATAAGTTACGGTAGTACAGAGTAAGACTTAGGTTTTTTCATAGTACTATAGCAAAATATATTATATTTTAGGGTAATTTATTTACCTTTTTTTCTTTCATACATTTTTTATTTAATTTTCTTGAACAAAAAAATATATATATACACTAATCTAATTATGTTGCCCCGAAGTCCTTTTGCAAATTATATTTATTTATTTATTTTTAATAATTTTCATTTAAAATAAAAATTTTAAAGCTTACGCAAATTTTAAAATATTAGTCAAACTTCAAAAAAAATGTCATCTAAATTTAAACATTTTTAATCGGAATTCATATATTTATATTTTTTTGTGGAAGGTGTTGCGGATTTTTTTCATATCAAAATAGATTTTGATCATGCGTTATATGGAAGAAAATGCGCAACACGCCCCTTAAAAAAATCTAAAAAATCAACAGTAATTTTCAGCGACTTGAAACTTGCACTTTATGAGAATGGGCTACAAAACCGCATATCCGAAGTTTTTTTTAAATATTTTGATTAAAAGTGTTTTAATTTTGATGAAAATTTTTTGAAGTTTAAAAGTTTTTTTTTTTGAAATTTGTGAAAGCTTGGCAACTTTTATATATGTGGTTTTTGTTATAGACTGAATTATATTTTAAATATTTTCGGAAATGAAAAGACGTTATCCAACTAATTTTCCTAAGTCAAATATGGTGCAACTCATTTGTCACTCAACAACAATGCGCTCAATGAAAAATCTAAAACGAATTTTCCAAGCTCTCACTTCCTACTCCGCTTCTTTTTTGTTTTTATTTTCACGTTTTTCTCTTGCAACCACAAGCCACTCACTTTTATCTATGTATGTATCTTTTCTTAACGATCGCCGCACCGCTTAAAGTCACTTCCTCTCCAATAGTTTGTGCAGTCAACCGCTAATATGTTTTGTTTTTTGTGTGTTGTTCCTTCTTATCTGCTGCTCGAGTAATTTATCTGCACATTGCTAACGTTTTTTCTACGTTTTGCTTGTCTTTGTATTGCTGGCCCATTCTCAACTAGTGCTTGCTACTTTTAACTCTATTCTGCTATTTGTGTATAGGTTTTCGTTTTACTTATTTTACCTTATTTTCTATGCGCTTGGTTGTGATTTTCTTTGACCAGAAACTAAAACTAAGTTAAACTCAGCGTATATCCCGTTTTTTTTCTTACTTACATTGAAGCTGTTCGTTCAGTCATCCGTGTAAGGCATAGAGTCTTAGTTGTTGTTGTAATGTGTGTTTTTGTTGTTGTTGTTGCGCTGGCTATTGCCGTTGCTGTTGTTTGCAAGCATGTTGCTAGTTTTGTTATTAGCTGATGTTTGTGTATGTGGTGGTATTTTGCTGCTGTTGCTTTTGTTTTTGTACATTTGCGCTATTGCCGTTTCGTGCTTCTTAACTGATGGCGTCATATTGGCAAAGTCACGTTACGTACGCTGCGTTGTACTTGGTGCAATTGCGGCCATGTAGGGGGGGTAAGGGGAGCGGCGTGCGCGTGTTTGGTTATTTGTAGCTACGTTGCTAGTTGTTGTTACCTTTTGCTGTATTTTCGGGTTTGTATGCGTTTGCACACATTTTCTCTATTTTTTAAATTTATTTAGGAATTTTTCGACTGCAGTTTTCGTACATTTAAATTAGATTTGTAGTATATGTATGTTTGTGTATGCCTCATGATGACGTCGCATGCATACTGTTGTTATTTTATTGACTTTAACGGCTTTCTGACACTCAATGAAAAAAATTTCTTCAATTCAATAAATTTGTTTTGCTTTAGTGGTAGGCAATGACACCATTCATTTCTGAATTCCTTGTACTACCACAGCTATATTCTCATATGTGCCTGTCCATATTCAATTACCTTCAAATTTACATACATTTGATGTATCGGCTAAGCTATGGAATTAATATGCCTTAGAATAGCTCAAGTGTAAATATTTCAAAACAAGCGATAACATCATCGATTTGGTATGCGAGCAATAAAATATTAAACTGATGACGAAAAAAAGGTAAAAAATCAAAACATAAAAACAAAGTGTATAGTGCGGAATAACAGTGCAAACTCATCCGCCAGCTTCAATTAGATAATAAAATGGATGAGTAATTAGACGGAAAATAAGTATTTGTAATGCAGAAGATTGCGCTGACATTAATTGAAGGAATTTTTGTTTTAAATTGAATGAGTAATAAATTATTTAAATAAGAAAGAATCGCGGTAAAATGAAAAAAGAAAATTATACGAAAGTAAAATAAAATAAAATAAAACATGTATTTTTTTAACTACAGTTATAATATTTATATTTTTTGGGATTTCATGTTATATGTTTTTTGACCATATTTTTTCTTCTTTATTTCTCCCTATTTAGATATCCCAGACAAATCTGTGCATACTCCCGATACCCATAAAAAATGGTGGAGTACAAAATTGCGCAATAATGAATCTAATGTGCCTGACGAATGGATTAAACAAAATATTAAATTTGTATAATACCTGATGTAAGGGAGTTTTTTAATTGGTTTATAACGAATCCGAATTTTTACTGTAATGCCTACAGTTAGTCAACGACTTTTTATTTTTTTAATTTCTTAAATCTGTTGTAGATTTTTAAAGTTTTTTTTTTTTATTTTATATATTTTTTGTGTGTATATGTTTTTCAGCCAGCCACACTCAGTTTTTTAAAGTCATCCGCCATATTGAATACGCCGTTCTGAATTTTCCAAATTTCAGATTTCAGATTCATAATCAGCGAGGCCAAATACACCCTTGTCTCATTAAAATCTACTAATGATGTTATACCTTTTGCCGCTTTAAATAAACTGCTGGCTCATAGAGAGAAAAAAACCCTTTTCTAAGCTACTATTACTGAACTGGTACCATCCAGAACCAATCGACCAAAAACTAAATTTCGTTACCAAATTTTTTGCCTACTCTTAGATTTAAATACAATTTTTAATTTTCTCGGAATTATACACCGGGAACTACTACATCTACATCTTTCGACAACATACTGAATACAGGATTCAGTAGACAGAGCTGTCCTCGAGAGCTCACACTCTTGCAATGTTATGTGCTAAAATATAAATATTCAATTTTCCAAAGAATTGATGGCCATATAGAAATAAAAAATATATGATGACTAGCAATAAATTTTGCTTTATATGAATCATTATTGTTTTTTCAATTTCAATTAGAAAATGTAATTAGGTAGCTCGAAAAGAACACAGAGTAACTCAAAATTGCTTTCGGTAAATAGTATAATCTTCCACTACTTCTTATTTGCCATTGCAAGCGTTTGTCTGTTTGGGGCCAGAGTCTGGACTCTAAACCAAACAATTTAGCCAACTATCGCTTTCCTGATGACAGATGTAGTATATTTAAAGTGGAAGTATTTCTATAAGGAAGGCGACGGAGCTAGCTTTCGCATACAGAGAGAGCAGTTCCGCCTTCGAGTCGAGGATGTGCCTGTCCTAAGTCTCAAGCTCTCCTTAGATGCACCAACAACATTGACAAACTAAATGATGTTTGCATTGTATTTACTTAAAAGGTTATTTACATTAGTTATTGATAGAGCCAATCGGCTTATCTATGGCACATACGCAGCTAGATTAACTTAAAGCCACTAATAGGCTTGCACCTATAGTTCTCAGCACAAACAAATGAAATCTTAAAAAGATTTTAATGCATTTTTTATTTAAGTAGGCACAAACTCTGTTTAGCCTATAATTCTACCTCCAGTTTGAAAACCTGAAAAATCACCGCCCATTGTAAAGCCAACAATTGATACAGTCTGATAGATTTAAAAGGTCATAAAAGTGCTAGCATCTATTTTCAGTTTTATATTTATGCATTTCACAGGCATAGTAATATTAATTACTTAATTAATAGAAGATGATAACGTTCATAAAAAATAGTCATAAGTTTTAATTACATAAGACTTAAGCTGCGAACTTGCGGCTGCTTTTTCATATACCTACGCGGGTTAGGGTGCAACGCCAAAAAAAAAAAAATTGCTGTTTTTCTACCGGATTTGTAAAATTTATTATATATATATATTAAGACTGCAGGTAAGCTATTTCATACATATTTACATGACGATGCAACACTCTCTATACAATGAAAAAAAAAACAATAAAAAAAGGTACTTTTTTACATTGGAGATAAAAAATCTATTATTCGTAAGACTTGCGACAAAATATATCGAAAAATATTAAGATTAACGTGGGTAAGACCGATTTGAAAATACCTAAAATAAACAATTTCCACGTTTTCTAATTCCGTTGAGACAAATTTGAAACATGTTTATGCACATCTCTTAAGCTTAAACTGTTCTATCGCCTAAAGTGATTTTTTGGCTAAAATATTTCTTAAATCTAGTGTTAGTTTTAAAAATCGTTCGAATTTCGAATTTTTCGAAATATTTTGGCGGAAGCCTTAAAATGTAATAGATTTAATATTTGCAATGGAAATATTACCAGCACCATTTTTTTTTTTGCTAGGAGAGTGTTGCACCTTAATGTAAATAAATAAGTTATCTATTGCTTATGCTATGCTGCGCGAAAGCAAAACATCTTTCATATTTTTTCAGGTGGAAAATTGAAAAGCATTTATTTATATAAGCACATGCATGTATGCATAAGTATGTGTGAATTCATGCATACATATATACATACATACATATGTATGTATATTGCCATTGCCATAGCCGCCATTCGATGCAAATGCAACCTAAATTTATCAAGCGTAAAGAACTGACTTATCGCCAATAAATGTGCATTTGAATTTATTCATTTTGTAAAAGCAGCGCTGCTGCAGCGACAATCAAATCGCAACGACAAGCGACACGCAACGGCATTGCATCCCATTGAACTCTCGCACACTCACCGCGCGTACAATAAAACGCAACGAACGGCAAAGCGTCAGCGTTAGCGCCATTCCAGCTAAGGCAGCTATGTAGATATGTTGATAGTTCGGTGCCAGGTGAATATAAATCCGCTTCGCTTTACTCTGCCTGTTGGAGGTGTCGCCGTCGCTGGCGTACCGCCGGCAAGATGACGACATTAAGCGCGTGCGCTTGCACTGACACACTTGCACACATATGAAAATACACGCATGCACACATGCACATTTGTGCTCATTCACCTACTCACCCACTGGCGGCTGGTCGGTTAGTCGGCTAGTGGTTGGCTGGCTACTGGTTGCTGACTGATTGTTGACCTAAAAAGCGGGGCATTAGTGCATTTCTTTTTGTATTTGCGCAGCTCAGCGATTGTGAGTGCGTGTGTATGTGAGTGAGCGCAAAAACATTTGCCGCTACGCCAAGCGGGCGGCAGTGACAGTTGCAAAGTTGACGCCAACAATTGCCGCTGCCATTTGACAGGCAACCAACGAGAAGCGGTGCCGGCTGACAAGCGCGTCAGTTACCGCTGTTTCGCCGGTGTTGTATTGTTCGTGCATATTTTACATACGTATTTGACTTATCTACTATGTACATGTGTTTTTTATTACATGTAGACAATATGTAATAAACTATTCACTTTTTTTTATTGCTGCTGCTGCACTCTAATCCGTATTCGGCTTAGTTAATTTGTTTTCTAATTTTTTGAGTGACACTTAAATGCGGGGCGTGCTGATGTTTAGCTTACATAGCGCGCATCCTTTGTTTTTGCTATTGTTGTTGCGTATCTTAACTGTGCAGTAGATTATTGCTCTAAAATGCAAAACAAAAAAAAAATGTATTTGCCAATCGAATAGCGGGTAATATGCAGCTGTGGCACCGTTAAGAACGCACCGAAATCTCATTGGAAATTTTATGGATTTTCATGTTGAACTGACTCCAATTTTTATTTGTCACGTTTTGTCTGGAAGATATATATTATGTAGATATAATACAAAAGACAATTTCGTCACGAAAAAAACTAATATTTTTTAACATCTGTGATAAATCAAAGTCCATACATATGTAAAAGTATTTATTACCTGTGGTTTTTGAAAGATAGAAAATTTAATATGCCAGTGAAACCTGAGAAACAGAGAAGTGGGTTATACATATATATATAACCATTACATTCCGGTTCCCGAATAAATATCTAATATTATATATATATGTTTGTGCACTTATATAAATAAATAACTTTTTCTTTGAAGAATGAGTTCGCTTCAACTATTTTTGGAATTGTAAGTGTTATTCTAAAGAATGTTCCATAACTCTGTTTGCATGTTACATTGTTCTAAAATACTAGCAAATAACCGGCGTGCTTTGCTGCGCTTTCAAACAATTTTTTTTTTTTTATTGAAACGAAATTTTAACTAACGCACCAATTCATAAAATATAAAAATGATTTTAAGCGCTTTATAAATCGAAAATTTTATGAAAATTTAATGGCCTTAGTCATAAAAAATAAAGTAGGTTTAAAAAGCTTTATAAATTGACGTTTTCATACATTTTTCAACTTATAAACCTTTTGCAAAGCTAAGTTATTTTTTATGAATAAGGCTAAATAAATATAAATTCTAAACACAAGAAGAAATCAGTGTACTCACGAAATTATAGGCCAAATATAGTAAAAACTCATTTTTAGTTTTTTTCTCTGACATCAGGATTTTTTTAAAAGGACTTTGTGATTTCAAAGATATGAGCGATTCCAGAAATTATTGAAAAAATATAGTACAAAGCAGTAAGGGTACCAAAGAAAGACAAAATTCTGTAGGAATTAAAAAAATAAAATGTTTTGATTCACAAGGATGAATAGGTATTGAAAATGCTGTTTTAATTACTTTTATTTTTTTTTAACAATTAAAGTTAGAAGGACGAAATTCGAGTCTTTCAAAAATAAGTATTGCAAAATTTCAAAGATATTCATTGATACAATTTTGGAAGTTCATACTCGTCCTTATGTCTGAAAAATTGTATTAGGTCGTAATTCTACAGGATTTTCGCTTTAATTTGGTACCCATAATGTTTTTATACATTGTATTAAATTTTTAAAATGATTTTTTGAAATATTCATATTTTTAACCGACTTCAGAAAATGGAGAAGGTAATCAATACGTCGAAATATTATTTATATATTTTTTTTTCAGTTTATTTTTTTTTTTTGTTTGTTTGTTACCGCATAAATTTTGACCACGACAACCGACTTCTATATTTTTTTTTTCAAAGGAAATATGTTACCTCACAGTTGGCCCATACTAATTTGGTTTAAATCCAATGATCAGGAAGAAATTAACGATAATCTAAAATTTTTATATGAGAATTGAAGTCGGTTTTGTTTTTTGCTTAAAAATTACTTGTTAAAATTTCAAAGTTGTTTTAAACACTCAAAACAAATTTTACTATATTTTGCCCGTAGTTTCGTGGTGTTTTTGTGTGTAAATTAACTTCCTTAATCAAAATTTTTTAGTATTCGGATTTTGAATACGTACCAACCTTTTAAACATTTTGTCTAGTAAAGCTTACTCAAACACTTTTAATTTCCCAGCAATCATGTAATATTTCAATTAGTTAAAAAAATTCAAGTTTTTACTATTTAGATAGGTGACAGCTGATTTGAAAATATTTCTAAATAAAAGATTTCTCAAATACATTTCGTTTGACACCCATATTGTAAAATTTATTTTATCTTATCAATTAATATAATTTACATTTTTCAGACAGCTGGCAACCCTGCTCAAAAATATTTTCAGCCGCAAGCTTTCTTAAATTTTTTTTAGCTTGACAGCCACATTTTGATATTTGATTTATCTTATTAATTGAATAAAGTAAAAATTTTCAAACAGGTGGCACCCTCCTTGAAAACATTCTTGGCTATAAGCTTTCTTAAATCTCTTTTTTTAACGCCGGATGACAATATTAACTTTATGTTATCAACTTACTTAAACTAAAATTTTCCAACTGTTAGCAACTTTATATTTTTTTTTTTAAGTATCCGGCCACAAAATGATTGAAATCGGTCCAGTAGTTTTCGATTTTTTTGCAGCCGAGTAAACGTACTTTAAACTTTTGTATACCTATGTATATCATACGTATATATATGGCTCTTATTACTTTAAATTGGTTTGACTAATTGGAATACCTTACCTTTGTAGCTCTCTACAATACTTAAAAATTTCAGTTTAAATCCGTTCAGTAGTTTTTGCGGTATGTGCGAATGAAAAAAACGGCAACAGTTTTGTTTATATAAAATAGATAAAACTGTCAATTACATACCTTTAATAATGTCGCAAGTATACTTTAATACACAAATATACGTACGTACATAATTTCAAAAATGTACGCACAAGTAGAAGATGCTTACCTGAAAAGATAAATGATAAAAAATGAATTAGAAATTGATTTAAAAAAATTTTATGATTTTAATATGTAATAATTTTTCATTAGAGTACCTGAAAGAAATATTGGTTGGAGAAAATGTTCCTAGAGGAAGAGATATTTTAAGCTACTGTAAAAACGGAGGCAATTTCAATTTATCGCATACAAAATTTATATGTTATACTGTCAATTATCAGCTGTCAGTAGACTATGGCCAAATTTTGTAAAAGGTGCATAATTACTTTGTATTTGACAAAGTATACAACTTAGAGAGGCGTTATTTGACAACATATATGAATCGCTCTTGTGAGACCGATTAATTTTTGAATGACTTCTTTCCATATCGAATATTTTTATTTCGATCTTGCATTTCTAATGCATACATACATATCAGGTAGCATAAAGCATCTTTGCTTTAGTAATAAATAAAAGGTAATGTGCTAATTTTTATATAAAAAAAATTAAGATTTTCAGCGCATTTCACCCAATGACTTACGCACGCAAAATTCTTTGAAGTGTAAATAGCAGTAAAGTAATCAACCAAAATCCCCGGAGTATTCGAAGAAATCCGGAAAGTACTTTGTACGCCAAGCAAATGTGTTTTTGTAGCGAATTAGTATTTACTATTGCTGGTTAAGGCAAATGCTTCTGAAACGTACAGTAGTGTACAAATATCATAATTCCGAAAAGTAATCATCAGGGAACGGATTTTATGGAAATTGCCTTTTTTTCTGCTAAAGAGATAAAGTATATTCGGTTAAGAATGTCCACGATTTAGCTTTCCCTGATTCCATATATACACATTTGATGTTGCCTTTTCTGCCTTTTTTAAGATATTTGCCTTTTTTTTTGCCTTTTTTAAGATATTTGCCTTTTCTTGCCTTTTCTAACTTTAAAAAAGTGATTATATTTTTTTTAAGATTAAAAAATATACACATGCCCATGCGGCTTATAGAAGCGCAGGGACCTCTTGCCAAATTGTTGTTGGAAAAATGTAAATCAGTTTTCTCGGCTAAGGTAGGCTTAGAGACAATAAGACAATAGGTGTGGATAAAATTGTAAAAGGCGAGAAAACGCCCCCTATTCCTGATAACATGAACGTTTCAAACGTTCCATATTTAAATTGGGCGCCGCTTGTATGAACTTACGTCGAGCACATATTTAGTAGATATATTCAAGGCTTTTCTTCGCGAAAATCGAATGAAAATGCTGCCAGAAAACTTCAAAATGCATCTTGTGGTTCAATGTTACTACAACTATACAGAATAAAGTTTTATGAGTTAGAAACCCGAAAGGATAAAATAGTCAACGATTTAAAGTACAAATTTTTCATATAATGAAACTAGTTTATAGTTTTTCTCTTTTTACTTGTAATATAAACATTTCTAAAATAAATGTATTTTTTGATTGTTCTTCGTATTTTCTGTCTTTTTAGTGCCTTATTTTGCTTTTTTTGCAATACCTAGTGCCTTTTCCTGCCTTTTTCGCTATTATATTTTGCCTTTTCCAGCCTATTTCGTTATTTTATTTTGCCTTTTTTATAGGTTTTTAGGTCCTAAAAATCTGTTCCCTGGTAATCATCATTAATATTCTTATTTACCAAAGGAATTTTTGAGCTACCACACGAGATCTCCCTTGACATTTTATCAAATTCAATGGTTCAGTCCTCATCTTGGAGAGAGAAAACCCACCTACGTGCGAAAAATAATAACGGTGTTCAAGTTCGTTTTGAAGGCCAGCTTAACCGTGCTAGTACTAATATTTTTTTGGTTGCAAATTAAGGAAGCTGAACTAACTTAAACACAAAAAATAAAATAAAATAAATTAAAACCAAAAAAGTTGAGCAACTTCAGACCAGCTGTGCGGATAAAGTAATGCTTTCTGGAGTTCTTAAATCTAAGTGAATAGGTAGGTATTTTCGAAACTTTTCAATAAAAGACACCTCAATGAATAAAAGTGAATAGCTTGGAATTCACGTTCACATAATCTTATGATGCTGCAAAACAATTAACTCTACGCACTGATCAGCTAAGAAAAATATTTCTTCCAGCAAAACTACAACTAATAAGAAGGGATAAAAAGAAACATGGAGTGGAAAGTAAAACAAAACAAAAAGAAAATGAGGAAATTATTTCTTATACGAAATTGAAAAGCAACACCAAAAAGTACCAACAGCTTGGACTGCGGAAGGTCGCTGCGCAAAAAGAACCAGCTAGAGAATGCAAATAAATAATAAATTGTGATAGCTAGAAAAGTAGTCAAAACACCTGGAAAAGAAAAACTAGCAAACAATCAATGAAGGAAATTGGCCAATAACATGTGTGGAGAAACCTGTTGGCCACTTCAGATGGACAATCAGCCATCAAAGTGCAGGGTTTTTCTTTCGTACAGAAAACTGTGCTAATTTTTCAGTTCTTATGTGTTACTTTCCTTTGTTTTCTTCGCTTTTTGGTATTTTATTTTCTTTGCTTTTCTAACAAATATTTGATGGCGACACAGTTACCAAAAGCATAAACTTCACGCTTTCAACGTTGTCAATTTTCTATGCAAAAGGAGTGGACCAGGCTACTGGGAAAAGCACTACGGTGTATATGTACAAAGATGTCCATATATAAATATGTACAAATGTCTTTAGTGTGATGTGATGTGCTGTTACTGGACTCTCTGTCGTTGGCACAGCAAGGTGATATGACTTGGCTAAACAACAAACTGGATATTCTTAGAAAAAAGTAGTAGCATTTGAAAGCAAAATAAATTATGACGAATGGCTGCTATTAATTGTTATTGCACAAGTGAATTTATGGTCATAAATGGGAAAAGGGTGTCATCGTAAATTCGAATGACAAATCGCAGCATTTAGCATTATTGGATATGATGACACCGAGTAGACAGATGAATAATTATTTTACATCTTTCCTTTGCTGTTAAGTGTATTTAGGTATTCCTTTACAAACATAAAATAATGTAAAATCAAGACATTAGCCAACTGAGCCATTTCTGCCAAAGTGGCGTAGAAGCGTGTTTGGCTCACCTAAACCACAGATCTCCTTAATTAATTTTGCCTGCTTCATCTCATGACAGCCTGTACTGCAGAGAGAACCCATTGGCATTCGCCATTGGTACATCATCGGTGTAAGAGCACACTGCATTGATGTGATGCCGCTAAAACTCTTACGGCCAGATTTGTTGAGCCGCAGAAGGTCTCACGCCTTTTCACAATCAACCCGCTTAGTGTATATGTATTTCATTTGCAACAGCTATAGTCATACTTGGAGAACCAAAAAAAAATTGTCTCATCTTTTTAAGACATGGCTAAGTTCGCGAACTCAGCAAAGGCTGACGTTGAGATTGTCCAGTGTTGCCAGTGCTGCACGAAATTTCCGTCAATCGCTGCTTCAACTACTTTGGATTTGTTATTGCCTACAAAGCTTTTTGTCAATTGAAGAAGATATTACTATTTCGACATAAAGGGCACTGCAGTTGTATGAAAAACTAAAGGCCTCTCTGATCTGGAGGTGCTATGAGTAGAGACTGGCGCAGATTGCTTGATACATCCATACCAGTAGCCAACCCCACCTGTAGGCTTTCGTCCTTTACTTCTCTAATTTCAACCGTATGGCGACCCCCGTTCCAAACTGATGTAACGGGTGGTCCACGTACTGATTGTTTTTGAGTCATATTTTACTTTGACAGAGCGATAATAAACGATTTATAACAAAAATAATAATTTAACTGTGAAAATGGAATTTAGATTTTTCCAATCGAATTCAATCCATACTTCATGATTTTTAAGTTTTTTATCACAAAATAATTAAAATCTTTGCATTTTTTTCTGAAATCGCATAACCGCTATTTTCAGATACAGATTTTAAAATCCTAAAGGTCTTCAATATAACGCTCAAAAATGATCGAAAATAAAAAATAACTAATTTGCATTGATCTCAAAATAAAAATCTGGGTACCTTATGTTTTTTTTTCTGTCACCGATTTTTAGTGTTCGAAAATTGAGGAAATGGACCTGGACGTTCTTTGCTTTCAGCGGAATCAGACGCCACACAGCCTTTGTCACATTTGATCTTTTGCGCCAAGTTCGGCAATCTTTTACTACCTGGTCTAATAAATTTCAATATTTGCTTGGATGAATTAGTAACCTTTATAGCTTGAAGTCGATTCCCTATCAGCGGAGTATTCAAAAAAGCCTTAGAAAAGTATATTATGCCATAAAAAATGTCTCTTAAATAAATACTTGCTGTACTGGGTGGAGTAAAATTCGTAGCTCCCTTCATTTGTGTGAGGCACACCAATAATTGCAAGATAACCTTATTCAAATACTTTGAAAAATGACCCTAAAATGGGTGCAAATAATAATTTTACATTAGGAATTAATTTAGTTGTGAATAAAAGTCTCTTTTACAGCCGTAATTTTTAAGAGTATCGGCTAAAATTAATATTTTCTAAATATACATTAGGTCAAAACAGCAGTAGCAATGAATAAATAAAATGTGTATCTGTTAAAAAAAATGTGTGTATATGAATGAGTGCTGAATGCGCGAAAAAAAAAACATTTTATTTGTTCGTGTTTGAAACAATTAAAAGTGCAATTGAGTTGTGTAATAAAAGCTTATAATTAGATTTAAAAACAATGGAAAAAGGCGCCATAATATGAAGAGTATAACAAAAAGTGTACCATAAAAGTATACAATTAAAAACAAAAAGAAAATTGAATGAATTCAATTTTAAAGGAGAACTTAAAAACTAACACTGGTAAGCAAAATTTTGTGTCAAATCTACTGAGAGCTTATTACTTTAAGTTTTTGTTTCCTGCAGAATCAAAATCTGAACATAAGGTTATCCAAGTAACTGAAGAGCTTTTTGTGCGAGAAATAGATATCGATGTGGTCGTCAAAGTCTGCTTTCGTGATCTGATAATCGCAACTTCTGTGTTACAACCCGTCTCTGACCAGAATGGTAGCAAAGTCCCTGCCAGTTGCTCGCAACCTAGCCTGGGAACTGTAATCCCAGGCCTTATACCCTGAACTCAAGCCCAATTTGAGTTTTTAAACAGGTGGCAGTCCTACTGATACCCATATTTTAATGAAACAGGTGGAAACCTCCCCAAACTTCTTTCGTCTGACACTGACTTTGTGATAAATTTATATGTTTCAACAGGTGGCAACCCTGCTTTCTTTAGACCGTTTTGATTACAACTCATATTGTAATCATCAATTAAACTTATCAAATTATTCTAATGGAATTTAAATTTTAAACAGGCAACCCTCTTCAAACACCCCGAAAACAATGCTTTTTAAACATTCTGACACTTTAACTTGTGTATAATTTATTTAAATTCGGCTTTTCAAACAGAAGAGAACCCTCTCTATAACATTTTCAAACTACAACGGTATTAAACCTTTGTCGCCCTACACCAAATTCAAGTATTTTTTTTTTAAAGCGCAACAAAAAAGCAGACTCATTTTCGCATTTATAATATTAGTAAGAATAGTAAGAACTGCAGTATTTCTAGGATGGTACTGTGTTTGCAATAAAAATAACTTTCGATAAAAAATCTCTTAAGGTATTTAGATTGTCGTATCGACGCTGATATTATTAAATGCACCTTTAATGCCTATGAATGAAGTGCTTGGATTCTACATGAAGTACTTATGTAGTGCGAGGTCTCGATTGGGTCTGCTAACTTGCCTAGGACGGCTTTCGTTCACTCCCTTTTTAGCACAAATGTTGGGAGTTCGCTAAACTGAACATCCTGTCGCAGCATCTAAAACCGGTGATATACCGCCTTTTATAATGCTGTATAAATAAAATTGTAACCACAAAATACATTGACTCTCCCAACTTAACAGTCTAAAATATTATAAATTCATGCAGTTTATTTTTTTTTTAATTAAACCTGTCTCGTCTTTCTCTCCGTTTCATAAAAAAAATATTTCATATGAATATTGTTTTTTTATACTATTACTTACTTATACTATTCAAGACTTTCCCAATTAAACCCCCCGCAGTTTTCGTTTTCAAGTTCAACAGTTTTTATTCGTTCTTCCACTTTAATTTTACAACCGTTATTCCATTAAAAGTTCCATGCATATGATGGCTCAGCGGAAATAGAAAATGATTGTATACATTTGTAAAACATTTACACATTTCGAGCCTGTGGTCATCCGCGTTGCATTCTACCCAAACCAAACCGGCCCTACGAGCGCAAAGTCATTGGCGCGGCTTTACACGAACGTTGATTAATGTTCGTGCGTTGAAAATTTGTGTTATGCATTTGTGTACAAATGAATTTATCACACTTTTGCTTATACAAGTGCATGTACAAACATTATGGTGCCTCACAAAAAAAAAAAAAAAAAAAAAAAAAATCGGGGTTTCTACCGGAGTTATAGTAAAATTGATTTTATTTTAAGACTTCCGCCAATATATCGGAAAAATATTAAGATTTACGCTAGCTGAATCGATTTTTAAATACCTGCAAAATCTTATTATTTTGATTTCCTTGATAAGCTTAAAAAAAAAAAATAAGCAGACCTTCGAAGCTATCACTTTATGTGATTTTTTGAAAAAAAAAATTTAACCAATGTTGTATATAAAATACATGATTTTTAGTCCACCTCACGTAAATCTTAATCTTTTCCGAAATATTTCGCCTAAAGTCTCAAAGTGTAACCGATTTTATATTTTCGATGGAAAAACAGCAAACATATTTTTGCATGGATAGTGGTACACCTTACTGTACTTACTTATATATTTACATACATATGCACATATACAAATGCATACAAAAGTTCTTGTAAGTAAGAAAAGCGTTTATTAAATAAATTTTGCTTTAGGCGAAAGTGGAGCAAATGAGAATAACTAAAAGAGCCAGCAGCAACATTAATCATTTTAACGAATTTGTAAATGTGTAACTGCCCATGAAATACGCCCATTTTTAATTTTTTTCAAATTATATAACTTAAATGATCGTTTAAAATTTAGTTTTTCGTCAATATTTTAGGCCTGTTTTGGTGATGTTATACTCGTTTTTATGAATAACCGGTTAAGAATATTCTATACTATTCTTTAGTTTACTTGAGCACAAAATTAGAATAGGCTGGTAAATACATATACTTGTATAATATGAGTTCAAAGGGCATCTTGGAAGTTGCTAAGTTGTGGCACCGCAACGCAGGCTAATAAATCTAAAAAAGATATTTCTAAATACAATATCTACCGTATACTGTGCCTTATTCTGAGTTTTGCCCGAAAAAAGTTCACGCGAAAATTTTTCATGCGTCCATAGTATATGCATGGAATCGAAAAGTGAAAAGTGAACCAGTTCGGCGAAAATGAAACTCATGATAAGGCTGATTTATACAAAGCTTTCAACCTGTAAAAAAAAAAATATTTTATTTCTTTGCTTTGAAATATCTCTATAAATTTATTTTCATCCTCAGCATAGAGTTTTCCTTTTCCCAAATCGCTTTACAGGAAGTATATGTATGTGCGCTAAGTTTTGTCAGATTTATCCAACGACTTTCGTAAGTGAGTAAATGGTCACAGGGGTTCTAAAAAGATAATCCTTGAACGATTTTATTAAGAGCAGCCCAGAAAATTATCCTAAAATATTGCTCAACGTTATATTTACGCCTTGAAATTCAATGTCATCAACATGTATGTATGTACATATATGTATACGGCAGTCTGGTGCTATGTTTCACCTATGATCAGATTCCTGAAGGTTGCAGACACAATTTCTTCTGTCGTTCCGATCTTTGATTGGGGCCTCCGTCGAAGTGACTATTTACTAACCTTATTCAAAAGGTTATACATTTCTCAGCTTCGAATTTGTTGTGAAGGACGCGCGAGCCATAATGGCCGCCCGGCCTTGGCGGTAGAGTAAGTTGCGATGCTTCGGTGATAGCAAATACTTCGGCATGAAAATCACTTGCAAAGTTAGGCAGATACTTTAAACACGCACATCTTAAATTGGAAAAAGCTCGGCCTAACTTTTAGTGTAAGCGCCAAAATATTATTATTATTAATATTATTATCATTATTATTACAAAACTACGTGGAGTTAAATAAGAACTTTGACTGAATTCCGTCCTTGGTACGGTTTTTGTGTTCCCGTAGTAGGTTGCTGGGTGTTAAAGAGCACATCTCTGCCAAATTCGTCATACCTTATCCTTGCAAAGGCGGGGAAGAGGCAGAACAAATGTTCCACCGTCACATCCTGATAACGGCAGGAAGGAGAAATGTGCGATAAGGAACTGTTAGAACGAGTAAGGATGCCCATCAGACTTTCGCAAGTTTTCCAAAGAAACGGAGACATATTTATTTGCGTGAATTACTGAGGTGAATTACTTTATTTTCTATAAACCTTTCGAATGATAAAAAATATTTAAAGGGATTACAATTAAGCAATAGGCATGCTCTGAAGATACCATGAAGCCGTAGAATTATCTCTTATTGAGTCTACTGTACCATTCCTTGCAATCTTAGAGACATGCGCGGAATAAAGTTTTTAATTGTGTCATAATATCCTCTAAACTGTGGTTGTAAGGCACCACGCTGTTGTTGTCCAATGTAGCTATAGCGGCGCTACAGCTAGGAAGGTGTAGCTCTAGCATCTATCTTAAGCCTTACCTTGCATAATCTACCATCAGGGATGTTGGAGAAGAGTACTCTCTCGAAAGAATCCTTCAATTTAGATGGGTGATTTAATTGAAGGGGAAATAATTCTTAAGATTTCTTACTACTGTCTTACAAATTAATTTTTTAAAGCCCCGCAAAAAGCCTTATATAGTAACCAATTGCCAAAGTGGATGGAAAGTTTTAAATTTTTAGGATATTAATGGTGAATTTGTTTACCATTTTTTTTCGTTTATGTTGTAATAGCCGTCCGCAGATCTGTTTGTACCTCAGGAGGTCATTACGATTCGTTCACCTTTCGATCACGAGCCAGTCAGACACATATCTATTTAATTATCTGCACACTAATCTTTTAAAAGTCACTCAGTGGTTTTGTTTTTTTTTTAGTCTTCTTCCGCAGTCACCAGCTGCCGCTTCGTTTGTGCTTATTGTCTCTATTTCTATGCCGTCACTTAGCGGCCTGCAATCCGTCAGTCAGTCAGTCAGTTGAAGAGGTCATTGACTGTAGTGGAATGGATGCGCAGCGAGCCAAACTGAAACTGACACTAGTAATTTGGGAGTGAAAAAATCGTTTACAGAAACAAAACAAAAAAATAAAAAAAAAAAATAAGAAGGCCAATAAAAATAAGAAAAAAATTTGCTAAGATAGTTAAGCTATGCAAACAATTTAGTGAGCGAAAAAGTTCGTTTAAGTAACGGCGTTTTTTTCGAGACTATTAGGAAAATACCAGGAAATAATGATATATTTTGGTTGGAGAAAAGGCTGAGTATAAAATGTCTGTTTTTGAAAAAAAAAATTTCGAAATTTTCTTTTGAAATTTTTCATCATACATTCAAGATTCACAGTCGGAATTCACCCTTAGAACGGTAAGAATATTGAATTATTTAAAATTATAAGTATTTCATTTTATTTAACAGTTTTTTTTTTACTAATATAATTTGGAAAAATTTCATCAACATCTTGAAATATTTAGTACAGCAATGAAAAAAAACTTTTGTGTTTGCTGATACTTAAAAAAAACATGAAAGTCGGTATTTGAAAAAAAAAAAATTTCGTTAAAGGTAAAAATATTGAATTTCTTTCAAATTCAAAGTATTCAATTTTATTTAACAGATTGTTTTATTAATATAATTTGGAATTTCATCATGTGTTCACCTTTCTAAATTTTATGTCATATCTTCGGCATTTACAGTCGGATCTTAACCCTTAAGGTAAAAAGATTGAATTTCGTTACAAATCAAAGTACTTCTTTTTATTTAACAGTCCTTTTAGTAATTTAATTTAAAAAAGGTCAAAATATCTTGAAATTTCGAATACAGTTCGTAAAATTTATGAGGTTTACCTTTATGGTATTAAAATATGATTTATCGATGTTCTTGTTTTGAGGAAACCATGTTTTTTTCAAAGTTCTTTGACTACAAGCACCTCGCTTTAGTACCTACCCACTAGACCAAAGTTCTTACCACCCCAACGTACTACCCTAGTGCCAAAAGGCATTAAGATTTTATTAAGAAAGTATTTCGATTATTCCGGTAGAGCTATTGTAAAAAAATTCTGCGGCGTGCCGCTTCAAAATGCTTAAAATTTCATAGCAACGCTTTGAAAAAGTAGTCAAAGTGAGCTCGCGGACGCATGCGCAATGGTCAAACATAGTATTAGATTTTTCTATGTACTATTTCATTATGTAGCGAAAAACGTGAGCAGCCAAGAATGTTTGCAACAAAAGAAAAAAAAACACACTCATAATTACACTGATGTTTAACATAATGTGGTACAAAATCATTCGACACTGCATTTAAGCGTACCGAAGTGACTGCCAGCGGCTGGCGGCGACTTCAGCAATTAGTAGAAAAGCAACTGCGGCAGTGTTATGCTTCAGAAAGCGCAGCGCCATTACAAATGAGCGGTTATACATATGAGTGGTTTATGTCTAAAAGAACAAAAAAAAAAACAAAAAAAAAAAAACAAAAAGACACCGCCAGCACAATGAAATATGATGTGTGAAAAAGAATCTGCTAAGAACACTGGGCACAAACAAAAAAAAACACAAAAAAAAAACATCCAACTAGAAATGCGCCATGCACGAGCAATTTGTGGAAAAAGAAAAAAGGTGCACTTCAGTGGAAAGAATTTTCCTTGACGGCCGAGGCAAATATTTTGTAAAATGCCGCAAATGCTAAAGCAACAGTTAAGAAAGAAAAAAAAAAGTAATAAAAACTCTATTCAGCATTTTGCATGCAACTAAGTTGTGCAGCTCTTTTGCTGCAATAAAGTAAAGTGAAGTTCATTTTTAACGGTTAATAATTGAGCATAACTATTAAATGGAACGCTAAGTAATTGTGTGAAAATAGCTGTATATGCACGTACAAATATTTAGCAACTATTTTTAATTTGCTGCTCAATATTTCCAAGTAAGTTAAGAGATTTTTTTAACGGCCTTTTCAAACTTCATTTCTTGCAGCTGGACTGCAAATACTTAAAACGGTACATATGCATATGTATGAAATTATATTCTTGCAATGCATGTATATATATGTATATATATATATTATCTATGTATGTTTGTAAAGTACATACATTCTAGTCCATTTTACTTTGTGCAGGCACTCCATACATCTTCAAGCGGTAACAACAACTACTAACCAATTACTCATGCACTAGTTATGCCCTTAATAGACTCCTTACTTTATTTAAATTAACTATGCAAATATAAATATCGATTAGTTTTGCTACACTTCCACAATTAACCTGTTAAATGTTAATAAAGTTTTAATTTAACAACTTGGTTGCCATATCTAATTTATACATATTTCGTTCGATTTGTGTGGTAAAAATAAAGGGTTTGACCTTTAGCTATGCAATAAAGTTTAATATTTTCGAAGGGAGTTGCCACCAGTTAAAAATGCATCTCAATTTAATTAGTAAGTTAAATCGATTATTACCAAATGGATATCTCTCGAAACGGTTGTGAATATTCTCTGTTTCGTAATTATATTTAGGAGGGTTGCCACGCTTAAAAACATCAAACTCAACTTAATTCATCAGTTAACTAAAATACGTATCACTATGTTACACGAAAGAGGTTTATGAAGGTTTTTGTTTAAGTTTAGTTCGAGAGTGTTGCCACCTGTTTGAAAAATCGATTTTATTTTAGGTATACTCAAAATATATGCAATATTAAAATATGGGTGTCAAATAAAATAGTCCTAAAAAATCTTTAGTTTGAATATTTACAATATTTTTGAGGTGTCCGAAGAGGGTTGCCACCTATTGAAATGAATTACTAAAACATGGATATCAATCGAAGTGAGTTTGAAAAGCTTTATTCCCGAGCTATATTTATAAGGGTTGCCACATGTTAAAAAAAAATCAAATTCAACTTGAACTACGCCAATTAGGTAATTATCATATCACAATATGTGTGTCAGATGAAAGAAGTTTAAAAATGTTTTAGTTAAAAATATTGAAGGCGTTTGCTACCTGTTTGAGAAGTCGAATTGAATTAAATTATACAGAAGTCATATGAAATATTGAAATATTAGTGCCAAATTAAAGACTGGAATGAAATCTTTAAATTGCACATTAAGCATATATTAAAAGAATTTGAAGAGGGTTGCCACCGCTTTAAAAATTAAATTCATATTATTTAATAAGTTAAGTGAAATATTTGAAGATGTGTTTCCATCGAAATGGAATTAAAAAGGTTTTATTTCCAAACTGTATTTAGTTGGCTTGCCACGTATATGAAAAATGAAATTCAACTTGATTCATCGTTTATGTTTTGAAAACAGAACTCGTTTATCGGTACAGGGTGATTTAAAATCTAAGAAACCAAACCATGCTAGACTTCTCCCTTCTGAGAAATTGCTGTACTGATCTTGAGTAGTTCTGCAGTGCATCCTTTAGATGTACCTCAGACACTTTGTGGACCATACATGTACATATGGGCTCCACGCTTTGCGACACAGTCAAATTTTTCCTTGCCTTCAAGACCTTCATGTACCGGTACCCAACACAACATTACGCTATTGTGGACTCTCAGGTACTTGAAAACAATTTTACAGCTGTCCACAAACCTTGGTGCCATTTTAAAAAAGGCTAAGGTTTGTCCTTCTATGACAAATTTGCAGACATTCGCGAACACATACCTCATCGACTTCGAAGACTTTCTCTTGAAATATGGTTGGGTATGTGCCCATTGGCAGACTTTTCTCGAGTCATGCTGCAAGTACCCTAGCCCCAGTACTTTCGCCGTTCTATCTTCGATCCGTCGGCTTACCATACTTAATCATAATATTGTTGCTTTTCAGCAGTCCCTTTCAGGATATCTGACCATACATCTACACAACTATTTTTAAATGGATATTGAATTTTTAAGGGTCTTGAGATCCATGTTAATTAAATATTACAAAACATATATAAAAAAACATCCAGCGGGAGTAGATCATCTCTACCTAAAAATCCGCTGTCACTTAGAAGATAAAATATATGTAACTGTCGCATAAATCGAATGCAAAAGCTCAGACTTAACAACTATTAGACAATTAGACACAAAATGCGAAGTGAAGTTGTGGTATGTAGTACGAATATCGGTAGCTACTATTTCGAACATGCTCTACATAGTTAAGTTATAAAAATTCAAAATGTTTGCGAGAAGTAAGCAAGTAAGCTTTTTCACACGCCAATTGGTGTTTAGAAGTAGACACTTCGGTAGCTCAACGTCCAATTAGCAAGAAACTTTAATTTAATACACAGCTGTCGACAAGTGTTTTATTATTTAACGAAAACGGTAACACATATTATTATTGACTATAACAAATAACTAAGAAATTATACTTTCAAATATCCACTGCTTGTAGTGTAGTGTTATACACACATAAATCCATAATGCATTGCCCCTAATGTGACAACAAATCGTGATAACAAATTTTTCATGCTGCAATGGTAGCGGCAACAACAATAATGTTATGTGCCTTTCGTACAGTGTGCAACAGCTGAAATTCACAGTAAAGTAGAAGAAAAAAATAAATAAATTGGAAAAAAAATAGCAAAATGAAAAACATTGGCAAAAGAGCGAACGGCCTAAGCAAGCACGATCTATTTTTATTTGTGGCCATGTAAGTGCATAAAAGTAAGTAAATTTGTATGCCTTTGCGCATATTTGCAGTGCCTTGTGCAGGCTTGTGCGTTTCGCTGCGCTGCTGCTGCTGCTGCTGACCAATGAATTTGCTATTGCGTTTTCTGCCCAGTGAAGACTAGACAAAACACCAAACAAAAAAAGAAAAAAAAAACGCGCAAGCTATACTTCGCCGCGTGGCATGCAACACGGTTACATTTTGTGAACCACTCAATTTATCTGATTTGCGCAGGCGCAATGCAATGTAATGGCAAACAAGAAAAATTAAAAATTAAAAAAAAAAAACTGAAAATATAAAAATCTAAAAATAAGCAAACATAATAACAACAAAGGCAAAATGTAGCAAAACAAACGTTTGCAGCGTGGCACGACTAGGGAGAGAAAAAAAATGTTGGCGCGCTGCGAAGGCAAGGTTTCATTCATATACATACTTACATACATACACTTATGGTCAGCTGATTAAGTCAGGCGACAGTTTGACTTTGTTTTTGTTTATTTAATTAAAAAATTTTTTTTTTTTATAAAAGTCTAGCATGTAAGCAGTGCAACATAAATCCGCGTTTCAAACTTCTTACAAAAATTATGAAAATTCAACAAACCTTAATAATTTCACACAAAAATAACACATTTTTGTTCAGAATTTTTAGAAACATATTGCATATTCAGTTTTATAGCTCGTTAAATTTTAATGTGTTAAAGTGCAAATTTCAGAAAATCACCTGCTTTTGATATTTTTTTTTTTGCTGAGGGTGTTGGGCATTTTCTTCCATATTAAAGCAGATTTTGTGTGTATTTTATATGGAAGAAAATACCTACCACCGACATCAAAAAAAAATTATTGAAAATCAAAGCAATTTTCTGAAATTTGCACTCTAGCACACTAAAATTTGATGAGCTAAAAAAGTATACCCCAAAATTTAAAAAAAAAATCCGAATTAAAGATTAAAAATTTTAAGTGCAATTTTTAAAGCTTGTAGAATTTTTGTAATTTTTGTACGAAGTTTGAAATGTGGATTTATGTGGTGCTGGTTATGTAATGTGCTACACTTTTATAAAAAAAATATAAACACTGAATGAAAAAAGAAAAATAGCCAAAAATGGTCAAAATGTCACTTAATTTAATCAGCTGACCACAAGCCTATGTGTGTATGTTTGTACTTCTTTCAAGTATATTGACTTTCAGCGAAAATTTTTTCTTCTGTACATTGCTTGATTTTTCAGTAACACATTTTTATTTTTGTTGTGCACGTGGAAGTGGTTCAACAGCATAATTGTGCACTGTGGGGCTTGTAGGCGTGTATTTTCTGCGTTTGAGTAAATATGAGTGGTAAGTAGCAGCAACCGTACATACATATAAGCTACTTAATATAAACGCCAAAACAAAGCATTTTCCTTGCCAAAATTAAAGGTAAATATTTGAAGTAGGTTTTGGTAAAAAAAACAAATTTTAATACGGTACTTGACAATATATAAGTTTTGGAAATCTGTTTATAGGCATGAGTAACGAAATTCGATATGCATCATTTTCAATTCCAAATAATTTTCTCTCTTATGTGGTACGCATATTGTTATTCTACATTGCACTAAATTTTTTGTATAACTATTTGAAATTTCAAATTCTTCTTGGTGTGTAGGATTTACTGTCGCAAAATGTTATACTGAGATCATCTTTCAAAATATAAAAAAGGAAATGAGCTGGGTCCCACCCAACAGTTCTAAAATTGAGTGTTAGGTATTCACTTTATCTGAATGCTCATTTATAGAACTGATAACAAAATTTTAAATTTTCATAAGAATTTTGTAATAGCTCTAAAATTTTTATACTCCGACTACCGCTATTTCGATTCTCGGTTATTATTGTTATTACGAATGTAAGTATATGACGTACTTTTTCATGCCTAATCTAAAACTACCGTTGCTTTAAGTATCCTAACAAGGAAACAGGTGTAAACACATTCATATATATACATATACGTAGTTACGTAAATAAATATGTATAGAGAAAAAACAATCCACAAGGACACCTACCAATTGATGGCGTTCTCTGCTACAAATGTATGTACTCCGTTTCTAGTCTATAGTCAAAGTACACTCTGATATTTTGTTTTTGTTTTGTCGGCACCCAAAGCCGATTGGCAACCTTTTGTATGAGTACAAGCATAGCAGGAACAAAAAATGCATTTTTTCTGAATGTAAAATAAAAAGTAAAAAAAGAGCATATAAGTAAGTACGAATCGCACTGGAATGCCGCCGCGCAAGGAGTTGGCAAAAGTGGGCTGCGAACTTTGGACAAGTAATAATAGTAATATTGGCAAATAATATGTTATAATAATCATGATAATGCCACAGAATTTTGCGCTGAAAAGATGTACGCGCCCAAAGTACGTTCACATGTATGAATGTATATTAGGGTAGTCCAAAAAAGGGTTGTTCCTTGTCGAAAAAATACCCCTTTTTTATTTTCGAAATAAAAAAATGTTCACAGGTCGCTCAAAGCGCTCAATTTTTGGGAGGGTTTTTGACGGAACTATAAATTGTAATGAAAAAATCGGTAAATAAACAATTGCGTATTATTATAGGGAATCTCCTGTGATCGAAAAATAATCAATTTTAAGAACTGTTTACCATTTCTACAAAAAGTTGGTTTTCCCATATAAAATACACGGAAAACTTTGAGCGCTTTGAACGACCTATAAATATTTTTTGCTTTCAATATAAAAAACATTTTTTTGGACATTGAATAATCCTAGGGGATGAGAGAATTAAAATTCCGACTTAACTTTTTCTCATGCAGTTTAAGACCACTCTAATGTATATACTCGTTTGCACGTGTGAATGCGTAGGCTAGCCGAGGGAACGAGTATGCATTGTGTTATACATGTGCTGTTGTGTAACTGATTTTATTTTTTATTAATACTTTCGAAAGAGTTTCACGAGCTCACGCGCTTGCAGAATGAGAAATGATTTCGTATTTTGATTCAGTGATAGCGCACGAATTTCAACAGATTGTCCAGTTTTTATTTTTAGCTATATAAATGTTTATTTATTCTGATGGAAATGTATTATAATTCTTTAAGGCAAATATAAATGTCAAAGCTTGCAGGATACTTTTTTGAATTGAAAATTACCCGTTTCGCTTTTCTTTTTAAGCTATGAAATAAAATATTTAAAAACACAGGACCAGGACCACAGAACAGGCTTCTGCCTGTGTATACTTTTTCGAAGGTTTTCTGTATGCTGAATTCGAATCTGGTATCAGAATTTCAGTATTGGCTCTGGTTTAGATGGCTGGTCGCGCTGTGTCACTTATCGGGATTTTGTGGACTTTTTCAAAATTTTTCGGGGTGACTCTTCTTTTGATTTCATAATTTTAATTGCGATAATATTCTTCCTATTTTTCGGTTTCTTTTTTCAAGATTTTTCCGACTTTTTTGAGCTTTTCGGAAAAGTATGAAACCATTCGGAACTTCCGGAGTTTGTTCGGATTTTTCCAAGTTTTTCGGATTTTTCGAACATTTTCAGTTCTTAAAGTATATTTTAATATATTTTTTTTTTAACAGAAAAAAAAATAAAAGTTACCAAATTAATAATCGATAGTCACAAAAGAACTAAGCTAAAATCAAAAAAGAAACTGCGAGTGACTTTTAGTGATTCTTTGCGTTTTTCTTTTTGATATTTTTCGGTATTTTTTTTTGATGTGTTGTATTTCAGCCATCAGGACTTTTCGGAAATTTGTATATGTTTTTTTTTTTGATTTTTCAATATCATTTCCAGATCTTTCCGATCTTTATGAAAACTTTCAAAATAAAATAACAAATAAATTTTCAATTTGCATTTTTTTTGCATACGTATTTGAATTTTTTTGATAATTTGGCATTTTTTCGGAACTTTTCGGAACTTTTCGGAAATATTATTAAAATTTCAATTAATTTATGTATTGGAGTTTTTTCAGGTGCAAAAGTACATTTCTGTATTAATTCGTTTTTTATAAGGCAGAATAGAAAATTACAGAATAAATATTCAAGATTCCCGAAGGAATTCCAAAAAAAAATCCAAAAAATCTCTAAATAACGTTTAAGAACAAACGTTCATTTAAATCTTTATTTTGCCTTTTTAGTATGCATGTTTTAATTTTTTTTTTGGAAATTTAGGCATTTTTTGGGTTCTTTTCGATAATTTTCGGAAATATTTTGGGAACTTTCGAAGTTTTTTCAGAACCAAAAGTACATTTTTATATTAGGTATTTTTTCGTGTGGAAAATTTGAAAAGTATCAAAGCTTCTGAAAAAGTTCAAAAAAATTTCAAAATTTTGGGAATGGTACTGGACACGGGGGGCAGGAAGCGAAGATAGGTTGCATAAAAATGTCGACAAAATCTGAAAGCAGGGTTGTATTTGTTGATATCTTAAGGTTAAGAATCCGCTTAAATTGAAATCCTAGCTGCTCCTGTTTTAAAGATATCCACATTTTATATACTTCTGATAGGATATATATGCAAAAGAGGAAGGCGTACTTCTCGATAATTAGAGCATATTTATACGAAAAGAAATCTCATACAAATCTGTTCCCCTTTTTTAACTCACTAAAACGGATCAAATCAATGTGAAACATTTTAATTTTTTCCTACCGAAAGAATAATTGATCGAGATTTATTGGGCGCTACCGGTATACAACTTAGATAAAACACCACAATTACCTTTTTCTGTAGCGTGAACTTTCTCATTACAAACACTTTCAATATCGCAATATATGTATGTATGTATACAATATGGTATGATATATAATACGGTAGTAATTTTTTATTAAAGGTTTGTTGCTATAAGCAAGTAGCGCAGGCAAGTCGAACTGCGCTTGTGCAAGAAATAAAAATGCTCTAACTTAGGCCAACGGTACTCCGCATAATAAGTAAATAAATTCAAAGCTTGTATGAGATTTATTTTGGTATTTATGTACTCTTCTGTCAGGAAATAATGACTATTGTACATCCAGAACACAAATGCGATCATAAAGAAAATGGCATGAAAGTATGCGCTTTGTGTGTAGGGCTGCCAGACGTCCCGGTTTTCCCGGACATGTCCCGGTTTTAGACTATTTGTCCCGGTGTCCCGATCCAACCTTAAAATGTCCCGGGTTTCATTTAAGTGTCCCGGTTTTCGATTTGATTGCACAAATTTTGCTTAAAAATGACTACGCTGAGAGAAAAAAGGCGTTGTAATATTAAGAAAAATTTTATGAATTTACTGGGGGAAATAACGCATAGTAAACATGAATATGTTTTATTTGATTATCGTTTTGAAATGTTCGTACTTAAAAACAATACTTTCATACCACGCACACGTGGTGTTGAATCAAACTGAACATTTGAATGCACATTTACATGTCTGGCTGTAGCTGAGTGCACGAAGATGCTTGCCACAATTTGCTAATTTCCAGAGCTTCAGGGTTCAAATCCCATTACAGACAGCATGGAATTTAAATAAATTTTTTTTTAACTTAATTATGAAAAAGCATCCGTTAAGTGCAAAGCGCTTCATTTTAATATTGGCGTATTTCAATTGAATATTTCTATACTAAATACTAAAATTTGTGTACTTAAATTATTACGAGTTGCGTTGGTGCTCTTTCATATGCGATTTTTTTTTTAAATGTAGCACGTTTTGCATAAGCAATAGTTGATGATTAATATAAGTATGTACCTAAATACGTTAAAATGACATGCACAGAGTTTTACAATTATAGCAAAAGCCAGAAGGCTTGAAACAAGCTCACAGCAACGAAACAAATGATTGATATTTTAATGTTACCTTGTATTTATTTATTTTTTTTTCGTGAAACCTAGATTACTTATAAGTACCGTGCCGTACAAAATTATTGGCTCGGAGACACTTTCATCTGATCACAATTTCTAATCAGATCTTTTAGAAAAATGTTTAAAATGTAGCTTTTGAGCCAATTAGTAAAGTGCAAGTCTGAAGTTACCAGAAAATTTCGTTGATTTTTTGCAATTATTTATTTTTTGCTGACAGTGTCTTCCACATACAAAAAAATGTCGAACATAGTTTGTATGGAAGAAACTCTCAGTAAAAACAATACCAAATATATTGCCTCGTTCCAAGCCATGAGCAAAATCGTGAATACATGGTTTTCCGCAAAACAAGCGGATCTTAGTAATTTTGATAAAAATCTTAACGAACTCCGCACAGCTTTGAAAAGTACTGGAATTTCTCAAACTGTCAAAATCCATTTTATCCTTAAACATTTAAAGCAATCTATTTCATTCTTGAATAACGATGGTTTAGGATTATGGTCCGAGCAGGCCGGGAAGTCAGTTCATAGGGAATTCATTAAATTCTGGGATAGATTCAAAATAAATATGATTGATAAACCAACTTTTGTGAGTCGCCTGAAGAAAACTGTAATGACATTTTCATTCCAGCATATATAAAAACTTAACTAAATAATAAAATATTTAAATACTAAAATGTGTGACTATATTATATGGTAAGCCAACAAAAAAAATAAAAGGAAACAAAAAACAAATATAAAAAAATAAAGCAAGAAAAAAATATAAAAAAATAAAACCAAAAAAAGAACAAAGAGGTGCAAAGTAAGTTGCCTCTACGTGGTGCGCCTTGGAAACGATTGAAACCGGCTAAAAACTTACATAAACTTATATTTTCACATAATATATATACACACATTTACTCACACATACATTGTTGAATATTTAATGCACAAGGATGTTTTTCTCTTTCGCAAAAGTCGGTCCTATCATAGCTATGTAAAATGTGGATATCTTTAAAACAGGAGCAGCTAGGATTTCAATTCAAAGGGATTCTTAACCTAAAAATATCAACAAAAACAACCCTGCTTTCAGTTTTTGTCGACATTTTTATGCAACCTATCTTTGCTTCCTGCCCACCGTGTGGATTGAACTTTTTGTTTTTTTGTTTTTTTTTAGGATTCTTTGTATTTAATTTGTAATGAACTTTTTAACACCCTCCGGGACCAAACTTTCACTTAAATCTAGATTTTGCTTCTTATGTATTCGTATTCATATGTTTTTTAATTAGGATTTTTCGAAATTTACTTGATTTTTCGGAATTTCTCGTAATTCATTCTGCGGACCAAAAGTATATTTTAACCAAATTTTTGTTTGAAATCTATAAAAAATTGTTCAGAGTCCCTAAATAATTAAAAAAACGTCTCGAAATGCAATTTAAGGATCCATGAGTTTTAGTTTACGGAATTTTCGTGGAGCTTTTGGGATTTTTTTGCGATTCTTCTTACTTAATTCTTCGGTATCTTCCAAGAATTTTTACGGGACTCTTTAGAAATTTTTGATACGAAAGTAAAGAATTCCGAAAGGCAAGGA
This sequence comes from Rhagoletis zephyria, assembly GCF_001687245.7. Taxonomy (NCBI): domain Eukaryota; kingdom Metazoa; phylum Arthropoda; class Insecta; order Diptera; family Tephritidae; genus Rhagoletis; species Rhagoletis zephyria. The sequence continues at coordinate 112,501 of NW_016158331.1, read as the reverse complement.
AAAAAAATGTTTCAAAAGTCTCGGCGAATTTCGCATTTAATTTTAATCTTAAATAAAAGATTCTGTAACTTTAACTCTTTATTTCTTGCCCTGAAAATTGGAAAAACGAGAAATTTGCAGTTTTGTTTGCTCAAACACAATCGTCGTAATACAAAGTTCAATTAGACTGTTAAGGCAACATTTTTATTGTAAAATGCCTACTCGATCCCCTCTGTGATTAAAACAAATTAAATTGAGTTTAAGTCATTTCGATACGATAAAGTGTGGCCATAATGAGCATTCTATAATTGTGGGGTGTAACTATCAAACAATGTTATAGCCTTCCAGAGATTTTATCAAAGCAAAGCATATGCTGATGAGAGCCAAACAAAAGCGGTAAGAATGATAAATCCAACTCCTTCAAAATTCTGTTTTATTGTAAAAAGGCAGGCATCTTCTTAATATCGCATCGCAAATGAAGTCCCCTTTGTGAGCTTCGAGTAAACTCTATTGTTTTATTATAAAAATTAAAAAATAACCATGCATTACTTCGCACTGCTAACAAGCAGCAACCAAATATCTTTACGACTTCAGCTGCATTTTACATTCTTAAACTAGACGCTTCAGTATTGTCAATGTTGCAAAGGCCATATTCATTTGATGCCAACATTTCTAGAAATATTGAGGACTCATAAAAAAGCAAAACGCAATGCCATACGAATATCTATTTTTAGAACATTTTATGGCGTATTCTGTACCAAATCTCTACGTAACTGCGAGTGAACGTTGGTATTATTCTTTTGCATTTTTGTATATTTTTTTTGTATAGATAGCAAAGATGACATTTTCATTAACTGCGCGCAGCCAAAGTGTTGAAATCAAAAGGTATCCAAAACCCAACATAATGAGGCTATAAAATTAATAGCCTTAAAGTATGAATATGGCATCAGTAATAAAGGAGATTTTTTAAAGTGGCATTTTCATATTGTGACTTGTACTTGTACCAAGCCTTTATAAAATTAATGAGAATTTATTGATATTTAAATAATATATTTTATATGCGTTTTTAGTATACTAGATGTACTAAATATTTGTACCTATGTGGGCGCATGGTTTTTACGATGCTGACTTATCAAAACTAATCAAAGCGATGATGCTGTGGAAGTACACACGAAGTTATGATGAGTCTGAGAGTTAAAGTTTTGAAATGACTTCTAAATATATGTAGAATCCGTCTGATGTTCTTTAAATTATGTATAAAATAGGAACTTATCAAAATAAGGGAAACGAGGTTCTTTCCAAGCTGAGTTTCTTTTAACAAGCCACATGAAAATGAACAGGCCTCAACGCAACGTGGTTTCGCTTTCCTCGGACATTTCTGGCTTTTTGAGTTACTAGTTTTATATGACTCGGCTCGGAGATTACTGAAGGCATCCGAACTTCAGTTGCATTGGTAGTGGCGGGAGTAGTATTACAGATGGCAACTAGCAACTGAAAACTGGAACCGTGGAATTTATTATTTTCAACTGCTTCCGTAGCGAAATTGGTCTCTACGTGTGGCATCTACTGTGAATATAGACAATTACCTACTAAAGCGATGGCAAAGTGAATCGATTTTTTTTTCGTTTAAATAGATCTACAAGCTAAATATCTTCTATAGCAATTCTAATGTAGCCCGCTCTGAATCCCAAACTATTTAGCTTCAAAGCCATACAAATAATCTAAAAAAGAGATGGTTTTGAATCCTCGTTTATAATTTCTTTAATTACACATATTTTGTTCCTATTAATTTTCACAAAGTATGCAATTAAATTTATAGCCGCATAAGCCCACTTAAGCGCTGAAGGTGTCGTCATTTAAGTGATTCAGACTTTTATGCCATTTTTTATTGCACGCTCTGCTTGCGCTGGTCATTGTTCGGACGTACTGGATTTTTCTGCTGCTCAGTAAGCTTTTAGTAACTCGTAAAATTTTAAAATAGCCAACAGCATAAATGTCCTCCACAATTTTACCTTGATAAAGTCTACCTAAGTAGATACATATGTCTTCATTTTAAAGTGACTATAGTTTAATGCAAAACAGCAAAAAAAAGGGAAAACTGTTGAAAAAATAAACGCTAATCAGCATCAACTCTTTAAAATGCGCGCTCTGCAATGGTTGTTAATGAAAGTATAATTGCCTGCTGATTCTTGGGCAATTATTATTACAAGGGGGTACCCTTGTTCGGTTTTAGTTTTCCTCTTCGTTTTGCGTTAATTTAATTTTTTTTCCGGTGATCCTCTTAATTTCTGCATTCTTACGCTCTTTCCACAAATTATAGAGTCCAGGTAATTGAATTTATGCCTACAATTGCCGTTTACCCACCGCAGCGTTACGTACCGCAGGGTGAGCATAGAAGTCATAAATTGCAACACCTCGGCAACGAGCGCTTTTGAATTGTTGGTACTGCAATTTCAGCCGAATGTCGTGCAATTTCTTTGCCGCTGGGCAAAAGAGTGCGCTTGCTTATATTCTGCGGCACTTTTATCCACAACACACACACACAATTACACAAGCGCAACTGTAATGATGACACGTACTGCGACCGCAATGCTGACTGCTACAATTTGCCTTCATTACCTCGCATCATTAGGCGACTTAGATAAAATGCAGGGCAGGGAGGGAGAAATGAATACCTATTTGATGTTGAGCTAAAGATGTGAAAACTGATGGTGGTAGCAATTTAATGGCAATGGTAAAGGTAATGGTAATGGAAATTTTGTTGGTAATGGTGACGTTAGTGGTAGTGATATTGGTAATGATAATGGTTGTGGTAATGCTAAGAGCTATGGTAATGGTATTGTTAAAGGTAATGGTAATGGTAATGATAACGTTAATGGTAATGGTATTGGTACTGGTAATGGTAATGGTAAGGTTAATGGTATGCTATTGGAAATGGTAATGGTAATGGGAATTATAATGTTTATGGTAATATATGTAAATGCTTATGACTATGGTATTAATAATGGCATTGCTAATTGTAATAGTAATGGTAGTGGTAATGAGAAGGGTAATAGTATTAGTAATGATAATGGTAGTGGCAATGCCAGAGGTAATGGAAATAGCAATGGTTATAGTAATGGTAATGGTAGTGGAAGTGGTAATGGTAATGATAACAAAAATAGTAATGGTAATGGAAATGATGATGGTATAGTAATGGTAAGGTAATCGTAATGGTAATGCCAGTGGTAAATATAGTGAGGATTATTTATTAATGGTAATCGTAGCAGTAATGGCAATGGTAGTGGTAATGGTTTCGGTAATGTTAATGATAAGTATTTAGCAGTAGCGTTACTGGTAGTGGTACCGGTAGTGGTTGTTGTAGTGGTGGAGGTAGCCGTAGTGGTATACGAGGATTCCAAAATTGTGCTCCTTCCACTTTCCATAGTATGGATATTTACTGTTTTCCTAGTATTTTCTGTTTTAATTTCCGAAGGCCCAGAAACCCAAATGTATTTGACTAAATACCACCAACATCTGAAGGCAACATTAGAATGGAAACTACATAAGTACACATATGAATGTATTTCCATTTATGTATTTACGTTGAAGTATAGAGCGGTATTGACGAAGAGAACCATAAGTGAGTAAGTATTCACAGTTATTCCTTTTGTTTTAATGTTTTTAATTATTCGCATAAATTTCATTCATAATTTGCCTAAAAGTGAAAGCTATATGGATTATCATATAAATTTTGGAGCAAGCAGCTAAAAATTTTTTTTTTAATATTTTATTTCTCACACAAAAAAGTATACATATTTTTGCATTTATTTATTGGCAATTTGCAGATACCTTTTATGGCAACTGACTCCAGTTTCCCCAATTGGCTGACTGCATTTAAACAGCACTCATCGAAGTACATACACTTTGAAGTTTTGGCAGCAATAAAAAATAAACTGTCTGCATTGCTAAGTTCGACAATTATTACTGTATCATTTCAGTGTTTTAATCTGCTTTCAAAATTTAATTCTCTCCATTAAAAATGGAAGCCTTAAAATTGCTTTCCCTTTGATTTTTATTATTGAATCACAGCAATGGCGTGGTTATTTGTGAAATTCAAAACTCTGCAAAAGTGACATAATTTTGTAGGAAGATTTTGCAAAATGATGTAAGCGGTACAAATGCATATGTACATATATTTAACGAAAGGAGTATTTTACCGTTAACTTTTGTAAAGAAGCGTAGGATAACTGGGGGTTAACTAGTCACTCTTCCTCATATTTTTGGGACACTTTCTTTTGCGGTTTTGATTCAGTTTTGATACATTCAAAATCGTGTGCAAAACTTTGAGCTAAAAACGAAAAGTAAATTATTTCTAGATGTCAGTAGTGAAGTACTCTGTAGTACTCTGTAGTACACTCAAGAAACTTCTAGAAAACTCTGAAAAGGTCCAAAATCGTGCAACTAAACCAGTTATATGCGCTATGAATTTTATGAATTATATGAAATGTCTACAAATACTGAATCCAAATGATCAAGAAACTGAGTGGAGAACCATTTTAATACATATATGTAAGTATGTATATATATTGAATATGACTACCAACTTAACCAGTTGCTTTGAATTTTACCACATTTGGAAACCGTTAAATGTTTGACGCCAAGTTCCGTCTCATTTTAGAATCACTTGGGCAGGGCAACTGACTGGTGCGCTGATGACATTTATATTTCGTTGCTAAGGAGGTTGTTGTTTTTTTTTTCAATTTTAAAAAACATTTTAATTTAGCATACTCATATGTGTGTGTAGTAATATCTGTCAGCTTTGTTACCATTTAAGCAAACTAAACTAATTAAGCGTAATTATTTAAGGCCATATATTTATTGCAGGGCAGGGCACACCTACTCGTACCAGCATCAGATGAAGTAAGAGCAGCAGACGAGAGCAAATAGAAGGATTTGAAATACAGGTATTTCAGTAGTTGATCATGTTTTTTTTATATAAATGAAATAAAAAACTATATTAAAATGATATTTGAATTGCATTCAATAGTAAAATTTGGCTCAGACAAGATTTGACAAAAATCTGCAGGATCACTAAAATTTAGTTGCAAACGTCGATTCTGGCTTGTGTTTAAATGTAATATCAGAAATACTAAAAAACTACTTGGTTTTATATAATTTTTAAAAAGTTTTTTATAAAAAGCCAAATGAAATAATTAAGGAAATGAAATTTAAAAAGATTTACAGCAGCTCACAGATTTCTTAATATTTAAGCGGCATACTTCAGTCATTGCAGCGTTTGAAGGTGATATTTAAACACCTCTGCCTTGAGATACTCCCACAAAAATGTCACACCGAGTTAGGGACCCATTAACCAGATTAGCTGACCATCGCAAACACGCCATTGGTGAAAAACCTTCACTTCAAAATCCCCTTTCAAACCATCCAAGGCATGTTGACTACTAAAAACCCTATAGTTAAAACCATCTAGCGGGCGGAGCGCCTTCCTATATCTACCCAATCGCCCGACCAGTTTTTTTTTCTGAAAAGTAGGATTCCACTACGCCGCAACTTATATTTGTAAAATGCATACATACATATATGAATCCAGTATTACGCCCTATTCTATTCACGATTTTACGAATTTGCATTTACATTTCTACCTATATACATTTGTATAGTGTGTCTATTTATGTACATATATTTGAACTAGTCATATGTTTCACTTTATTACTTTTTTAGGTAAACGGTCAATGGTCCCCCCTAACTGGTTTACCTTGAACTGAGTATGGATTAATTAATATGACATGAGTGTGAAAGATCGCTTTCTGCATATACATACTTACATACATATGTACATATATACCTAGCAATTAAGTTGAAAAAAATTAGAAACTGAAATTGTGGTTGGCAAGAAAGTATATGTACGTAATTTTTAATTACATATTTTAAGAGAAGAAATGTGCAATGACATTATTTATAAAGCAGCAAAATATAAATGGCTACAAAGATCAAGCTAGTGGCTTCGTTGCTTTTTTTTTAAATTTCCTTAACCCTCGCATTACCTCGGGGACTATATGCATTTTACATGATATTCGATCAAGATGACGATGATGAATACCTGAAAAAGAGATCTGCTTCAAATGAAGAAGAAGGGGACTTTCCGGCAGAAATGAGTGCAATGTGAGATGATCATGAGCTTAAATATATTGAAATGGAACTTGAAGAGCCGACAGAAGAGTCCGTTCAGCAAACCATTTGGAATCCAACTTCCACCCTTGCAGAGTCGGATGAGGTTTATATCTCGAAAGATAATGCAATATGGTCGAGAGAGTCATTGTCTAATTCAATAAATATCATACGTGCGAATGGTATGCACAATCATGGTTTCAACAAGAATAAAGGATGTTATAATAATTAAGTTCTAATATTTGCAAGCGATCCTAGCACCAGATCCATTTTGACGGTTTTAGACCTCAGCGATTAACCGATAAATCAGTTCCAGTTTGGGAAATATTTTCTCTCATTAAATTGAATTTATGCAATAACTATTGACCTTATGAATTAATTAAAATCGATTAACAATTCTTTGACATCCGTGGTCAGGGTCTATTTCGGTAATATTTGCTGTCAAAGTCAGCCAAATGCGGTATAAACATTTTCTGGACGGCAGAATCCAGTACCCATTATCCGATCCAAGAAGAGTTGCATTTGGATAAGCAATCTTATAAAGAAAGGAACTCGAATGTTGGGCAGCACTGATGAGGTAGAACTAAGTTCCGATTCCTATAAGCCAATAATATTAATTACTTTGGATTACAACAGAACAAAAGGAATTTTGGATATTTCATCGCTATTAATGACTAAGATTTAAATCATCCTTTTATTTTAATGTAGGCTTCGACACGATGGATGAAATGGCTTCAAACTTTTCGAGCAAACATGCAAATAGACGCTGCACAGTGGTTCGAAATTGCATTTTGTGTTCACGATTGATTGGGGTCTTCATTTTTCAAACAACTTTGATTACGTTTTCTTAACGAAAGCTATTAAAATTTGCAAAAGACCAGTTGAGCCAGATTTTTTATTTTTTTTTTGTTTGTATTAAATTTTTTAGTGGAAATTTTGTTTTTTTAAATTGGTCTCTTGCCATTTTAATTAGCTTTAATTTACAAAAAAAAAAAAACGAATCAAATTGAGTGAAAAATGAAGGCTCCAGTAAATTGTGAATATTAAAATTTTGAACCACTTTGCGGTAGCCCTTGGCGCTGTTTTATAATCTGCTCGATATAGCCGCCCTAGCTGCCTACGTAGCTCACACTGAGAACAAAAAACTAACAACAATACCGAAATATTTAACGCGACGTCAATTCTCTGACGTGCGCGCAATTACAGCCAAGCCACATCTTCGAAATTTGGCTTTTGTCATTGTATCCTTCCTTGAATGGCGCTCTTCTAGAAGGGTTTTGTGCTTCACTATTCTTATTCAACGCGTCTTTTAGCTGCCTGCATTTGTGGGCCTCCCCAATTTCGCTCCTTTGCTTATGAAAGCTAAGCTGTCAGCTCAGATATCAAATCTCAGATCACAAATCAGCATCCTGATTCAATTACAAAGACTAACTGCAAATGAACTCAAGTCAAGAAAACCATTAAAATACTTCCATATTGCAAAAAGCATCTACAAGTTCCTGTTGAACAAAGAACCCACCATGGATAGCGATTGCTGCTCAAGTGCGATAATTAAATTTGAAAATTTTAATTACTATTTACCCAAAAAATGACTTAATTTAAAGATCTCCTTAACTCCTTATAATCGTTTATTTAGGCTCCGCTTGCTGTAACGTCTCCTTCTGCTTTTGGTATCACTGCTTCAACTTCCACTTGCTCTCGATGCAGCTTACTTGCATGCATCTCCATCTTCATTATACATAACATAAATCACTTCGTATTCGCTTGTTTTAATTACCCATTCAAGCGCAAAATTATGCCATAATTAAATTTTATGCTGTCAATAAATTTTTACTTCAGCGCATTTTCCAAACTCACTTGGCGCATGGGCGCAACGCTGGCTTTGAGTGTAGCTGTTGGGAGTTCTTACTTTTCATTATTTTATTTTTTGTTTTTGTTAATTTCTAAAGTTCTTTCTTCATCCAGTTTCTGTTCCCACTTGGGCTTAAGACGCGAAAGCAAGTTTTAGTAGCTGTTGACAGTTTTTATGAGTTTACTTCGCAGCGCTTCCCTGTCGGTGCGATTGCCACTGCCATGAATTTTGAACGCCGTCTCCAGTTTTTGCTTTTACCTTCGTTACAGTTTTTACTTTAGTGTGGAAAAATATTTACTACCAATGATGCAAAATTTAGCACAGTTAATAAAATAATAAATTTCAATTGAAATTAGAAAAATTAGTTACGGCTGATGCAAATCGAAGGCTGCTGCTGCTATGTAGACATGAATTAAGCTAAGAACTAAATTATGAGCATAGCTCGCTTAATAACAAAAATTATGCCCTCTTTGGTTTAATAACACAAAATGAGCGTTAAGCTGTTTTTTGTTTAAATTTATTTTTAAAATGCAGATGACTATACATTCTTTTGGGGGGAAAAATAGGAGGTGAAATCAGGAGGAAGGCCTTCTCTTCTTGAATTTATTTAAATGTGCTCTGCTTAACATACTAGAAACATTATTTGGCAATAGATTATTTACGAGATTATATTTATATATCTTCTCAAAATCGCGTTAATTCTGGCCAAATATTGCATAAGGCCTGCGAAAGGAGGATTGACGCACTAAATTTTATGTATCGAATTCACAGCGATTTTTGAGCGTAGTATTAGCAGAGACTGCTCTTGGCAAAAAACAACTTATTATTTTTAGTTTGTACTCATCTCGGTGCTATTTTAGGCAACACCTAGGCTATTTACGAAATTAGGCACTCCATAAGATGTCAACTTCCAGATTTTGAATGGAATGATTGGATCATCAGCTCAAAAAACCTGTCGGGTATTTGTGTAGAAAGCCTCATCTTACCGAAGTGTTACTATAATTTACAGCAACCCGTAAGGTAGTCAGTGATGGTACAAAAGCCTTTGCGGCTAAGTGCCAGAGGCGTCTGCTTGCGGGAGTTACGAGTCTCTTGGATTGCCACTCATTTGCCACTGAAGACCATAATAATTCTACTGGACCATACGTTTGAGGAGAGCATTATCTTTTTATTGGCATCAAAACCCTGCCAAGCATCCCAAATTAGTTGAGTAGATTTTCGTAGTGCCGGTGATATATTGTGCCATTTTTAATGAGTTCTATTTAGGGATTGTGAAGCGCCCACTGTGGGATATAATATTTATATTGGCCTATTTAATCCTTCTACGAAGACACTCCAATTAGATGATTCCATTGATGCACTTTTCTGGAACCTATGTTCAGTTACTTCGCTGCTTAGTAGCTTTGTTGGTAAACGCTGTTTATTGTGACTTCCAGTTGAGCCAGATATTTCGTTACTTCCAGTGTGGCTTAAGCCAAATTGATTTTCTTGCTTTTGGCGATGCCAATGATGTTGGACTTTAATGAGCCATTTAACAAGCCCTTTTTTAAAACAGAATTTCTTAGAGAGTTTATGGCGCTTGCTTAAAAAACGATTATTTTCATCCCCTCAAAATATGTAAAAGCAAATTCTAATAATGACGGTGAAGCAATTTTTGTCTCGCTCAATCTTAGCTGAATTAAAAGCGTTTTAGCCTACAGCAACTTTAAATACGAATATAATTCCTTCATTGCTTAGTCATATCTATAGGCTATAGGAAGATTAATAGTTTTGTAGTTTTTTAATTAACGCTAAGCTATCAACATTTTGTAATACTTCGTACAAAAAAGAAATATTTAAACAATATTTAGTATAATGACCCATCTAACTGTAAAATGTCATTAAGATATCAGTCAATGAACGACTTAGAAGAATCACGTGAGATCGTTAGCATTTATCTAGTGAATACACATACACTACTAATTGTTTTTAGTGAACAGTCATACGCATTTTCTTCAGTAAGGAATCATGAGAGAAGAAAAGTGACTAAAAAATACAGATTTTTAGCCGCTTCTAAATTGAACCTTGTTGTACAAAAGTTTTATAGACAAAACAATTTTAAGCCGAAAAGTTTTATAAAAATCCATATAAAAAATTTTTAAATTTTAATAGAAATTGGTTCAGTTGTTTGAAATTTGGTACATATTTTGAAACCTAGAATTTTATGGTTTTGTTTATATGAACAGTATTCAAAAAAAAAAATTGTAAATAACTTGAAAAACATTGTGGATATTGAAAAAATCACTACTATGAAAGCATTATCTTTAAATACTAAGATTTTTAAACTATAATCAAATGAAAATATTAATTTTACTATGCGATGTTTCACTCAGTGTACTGGTTCCTAAATTCATGTGCAGAATAGTTTCTATATATTGGCAGCTTGGTACAAGTTTTATTAATGATAATGACTTGCATTAATTGGCATATCTTTTAACTAAAGGCCAGTAGACAGCTCTTAAGAAAATGGTCAAGAAAAAGATTTCCATAATTTCGTGTATGTGTCTAACGAATCTTGACATCTGATACTTCACAGCCTGTTGCCTCACTTTTCCCTCAAGATATAATGGAACGGGCATATATTTCTGTTGCAGACATGGGTTGCTTTGTGCTCTTTTTTCAAAAAAAAAAAACTTTAGAAAACCCTAGTAGAAAGCGTAGCAAATTTCTTAAGAGCTGCGTCTTGTACGAAATTTTATATGAAGGTTTATCTTTTCTTGAGATCTGCGTACTGTAAATCTGTAAAAAATGGCCTTGAGATAACAGTAAAAAACGTAATTAAAAAAAATCTTTAAGACACATTTTTTTGTTGGTTAATAGAAAAAACCTACTTCGCACCACCTAGCGGTTAAATTTTCTATTCAACGTAATAAACGCTTGTAAACAAGTGGACATAAAAGCAAAAAAAATACATATATTTTTCGAAGTTATCTTTAAAATCCAATATCTCGAAAACGGTTGAGTTTTGAAAACAATAATGTCAGTAACTGCTTACGACGACCTTGCCGGTAACCCTGAGTAGACAGAAAAAATCATATTTTTCTGCACGTATTTATATTTGTCAAACTCGAACATCTCCATTGGTTTATATATTTGCTCTTATGTAAATTATATTCACTGCTGCTGATGACGACAGTCCGCTATTATTCAAAGATCCAGTGATGATCGTTAACTGAATGATATCATCATTTTAACTGGCTCTTAAAAATAACCTGCCTTTGAATTAAAATAGAAAAGAAAAAACAAAAAGGCAAAGAAAAAACAGCGGGTATCAAATAAAGCAGCCAACATTTGAGTTCATCTTTTGGCAATAAATTTTGTGTATGTATTTGTTTTTGTTTTTAACCAGCTTGCAAATAAGTTAGGTTGTCTACTTGTTTGCAGTAGCGAAATTGATTTATTTGCATGGATTTATTATGATTGACAAATACGGGTATATTTGCCGAAATATTTACTTACAATGAGGAAGGTGAATCTTTAAAATGTATAGAGGTATGTGTGTGTGTGTGTGTGGAAGTGTGCATACCTTTGTGCCACTTTAAATGCAACAGCGGCTTTGAATATTTCCATTGCGCGTCACTTGGCAACTTGAAGTGTGAATTTGAATCCTGCTTGGCATTATAATTTAATTATCAACTTAAGTGTTATTGTGCTATTAATTTGATGTGAGCTATTGGGCAACTGAAGTTGCGGGTTTTGCAGTTTATTTGCTGCAAATAATTTATTGCTGATGATCCATTATTATTTAATGAGGTAGGATTTGGCAACCGCTAGTATGCAAAGCGGTGCATATATAAATAAAATAAAATCCAAACTCATTTCAAGAAATTTTCACATAATGTGGTAAAATATCTTCTTTTTTATAAAACGCTTACAAAAGTAGCATTGCGCAACTATCAAAAATGAAATAAACTGTTTATAAAAAATTGTGTATTTATTTTCTTCATTAATTGTTTTAACCCATTTAAAAGCGGTATAAAAATGGCCGTGTTAATTCAATCTCCATTAGCTTGAGCCTGATTGCAAAATTCGTTGCAGTTTAGTGTTGGGCATCAACATCGCAAAGTTTAATTTTTGTCCCAATTTTATAATGAAACTCTCTGGTATGCCTAAGAATCTGTACAGGTTCTCTCGCCACTCATAATTTGCTTCGGAGCTCAGTACGTTTTCTAATACAATGACCAGTGTTGCCGCGAGCGCTTTTTAAGGGAAGGGAAGCGTTTGAGAAATCTAAGTGAAGTGCACGGAAGAAAATGAGCAAACTCTCCAACAAAAAAATTCTAAAAAATCAACGCGAATTCAAAATATACTAAAATTGAATGGACTATAAAAGTGTATACCAGAGTTTTTTTTTAGAAATTCCGAAAATTTCGGGTGTTTATTTATTGAAAGTTAGCGATTGTTAAAAAATCTTGTAAAAGATTTGCAACTTTCTGGTTTACTTTTGTATAAAATAAGTTAAAAATAAGTAAAGAAAAAGTGAATCGTAAAAAGTCATAAAGAAATAGTGGTCCTAATTATATGGCCACCACTGTAAATGTGTCTATTATTATTACAAAAAAAAAATATTTTTTTTTTTATTTATATAAAAATATGAGTTTTCATAAAAAGTGGAATTTGAAAATGTTCACTCTAAGCTAGCGATATGTAAAAATAAAATCAGAAATTTTTTTGGTGAATTCGGGACACTTAAAAACGAAGTAATTTGGTCAGAGAGGAAGTGCAGAAGTGTTAGCCATAAAAGTGAAGTAAAAAGCTTCGATCGGCAACACTGACAACGACCAAATACGTTGGCTCAGAGGATATGGGGAGAGTCATTCCGAGGAGAGAAGGAATCCAAACTTATATTGATTCGTTTTTCTTGGTAAACCATTTTATGAGCCAAGTCGCCGAGCAGGAATTCCTCTTCTTTTGTTTCTAAATATTCTTTAATAGCCCATACATCTATTACTCATGAATTCAAAGCAGCGACCACTTTAAAATCGTTTGCACAAATCAATAGTTCATTCAGTATATTTGATTGCTATTTAATTTTTTGTTTGTTTATTTTTTGTTTTGAATTCCTACAGTGTGTATATTGTGTGCGTGCTTGACGAAAAACCTTGATGGTCAGTCTCCATTACGGTTCCACTTGAATAGATATAAATACAGAACCAGAAATACGCCAAACTACATAACAAATCAATATAAATAATCACGCTAGTTTTGATGGCGATGAGTTGAGACTTGACTTAATACATACATATGTATGTGTGTATGTTGTAGAGAATATGTGTGAATTGCTGTATTCAAGAAATTACAATGTCAACTAACCAACAATTTGTGGCTTCCGACTCAATGCAAAGGCAAAAATAGCAGAGATTTTAATGAGAATTATCGGAAATTGATTTTAAATCAATATTATTTTAACAAAAAAAAAATATTTATTTTAATCAAACAAGTATGTATGTACAGAGCACCACATAAAGAAAGTTTGTATTAATAGAAATTGATTTTATACTCCTGTGGTAAGCATATAAATTGTTCTGTTGGGAATACATAAATAAAATAAAATGAAATGAAATTAAATTCAATACAAAAGCCAAAACGAAATGAAATAAAATAAGCAATAAAATTACTTAGAATAAAAATTAATTGAAATAAACTTAAAGAAAAGCAAAAATTTATATTATATATAATTAAATTTAATAAAACAAAAGAAAAGAAAAAAGAATAATAAAATGAAATTACTTAAAATAATAATTAATTAAGATAAAATGAATTAAAAAAATCAAATGAAATCAACTAACTAATCAATTAATTTAATTGTATAAAATTGAACTAAATAAAATTAAATAGTAAACAAATTACAATTAAATAAAAATAATTAAATAAAAAAAAAATACATGAAATAAAAATATATATATATATATAAAATAATTAAAAAATAAGATACAGTAAAATAGGAAAAAACTAAGTAAGTTAAATACAAAATAAATTAATGTAAAATAAAAGAAAATGAGACAAAGTAAAATAAAAAAAAGGAAATAAATGAAATCAAAATAGAACGTGCAAATAAAAATAAATTTAATAAAATAAAAATAAACGAAAAATAGCTAAATTATATTAAATCAAAAATTAAAATAAATAAATATAAATTAAAATAAATATATATAAATAAAATTAAGGCAATTTAATTAAATAAGTAATAAAAAAGGAAAATAAAAAACAAATTAATAAAAAAATGTCAAGCTAAAGAAATAAAAAAAAAATTAAAATTAAAAATAAATTAGTTTAATACAATTAAAAAAATACTGTAAAATAAAAAAAAAATCAAAAAATGAAGTTAACGAAATTTGGAAAATTATAAAAAATTCGATTGAAAAGTAAACTAAAAGTATAAATAAATTAAATAAAATACAAATTAATTTAATGAAAAATAAATTAATTAAAAAAGTACTCATTATATAAAACAATAGGTTTTGCGTATATAATATAAAAAATATTAAAACAAAAAATTTCTGTGCAAATTTAAATTAACTGAATATAGTATATCCAAAATAATGTTTTAATATTGTTATTAGATATTTACCAGAATTTTCTCGTTAACCATGTCTCCACAAAAGAAATCGTTGTTTTCTTGTCTGCGATTTTATTAAAAAAACGCTTGTTTTTGTACGCGTACACACTTTTGATCTTTTCCTTGCGATATATTCGTTTTCTTGTTGGTTAATTTTCTAACACTGGTTATATAAATATATAATATGTACTCTTTAATCACCAAATTTTTGTTATTTTTCTTTAGTTATTTTTTAGGACTTTTCAAATAAAATTTAAAAATCTCGCTTTTAATTTTGTTGTAATTAATTTATTATGAATAAAATTAACACACATAAGTTTTGTATTATTTGCTGCATTTCCTAAAAGCGCTGAAGCGTTTTATTTGTTGCTGCACTTGTTTTTTCTTTGTCGTTGTTAAAAAGCAGTTAATTAGCACACGTTTTATTATTCGTGGTTATTGGCAGCTGCAAAAGCAAAAGAAAAACAACAAATGAAATGTATTATTTTAATGAAATTGATGTACTGCAATAAATAATTCGTTAAAATGTTGCATAACTAATAGGTGAAAGTAAGCAAGTGGTGATGTGACTGCGCTATGTTTCCACAATCTTTGATCATTGTCTTTTATGAAATTTTTGGTTTAAAGCTTTTTTTTTTGATTTATGACATAGATGAATACTGAGTTAATTAAAATTTGGTATCTATGTTTAAACATACATATAAGTTAGCTGACATAAAACATATGCCATCAGAGTTAGATTATTTAACCAAAATAATTTGTTGACTTTTTTCTATAAAATCTGTAAAAAAAACAATTTTGTATATTGAAAGAAATTAAAATTTTGCTAGAGAAATTATTTGCACAGCATACTGACATTCCATTCAATTCTCAAGAAATGGAAAATTCGACTTCATAAGCTTGGCAGTATTTCTAACCTTTGTATTTTTTTTGTCAATTTTACACATTTGCCTAAGGTCAAGCCCATGAAAATAAGGTTGACATTCCAAATATCTCTGCTCATCCATTCGTCCTTTTATTAATGTTCTGTTATTAAAGTTTTCATATGCCAGAGAAAGTATTTCAATTTATTTGCAATTTTTTTTTTATGAAAAAAGTTCAAGTCGTGTTGGTTAACCATCAATTAAATATACATTTTTTGTACTTGATATTTACATAAGTATGCATATAAGTAAAAAGTGATTTAAAATTTATTGTAATAAATAAATTTTTGTCACTTTGCCATTTCTGATAGCAATTACATGCCATATTTGTAAAAATTTTTTCATTTTTTTCATTGCCGTATCATTGCAACCATTTGTGGTGGCAATAAATCATTTGGAAGTTACTTTGGGAAAATGAAATCGCGTAAATGCAGAGGTCGGCCATAGTGAATACTCCAGAATTGGTGGCGTTAATAGACAGAAAATTGATCACTTGAAAGTGATGAGTTTGAAGTTGATAAGTAGATATTAGCAATTGTGTTAGCAAAAGGCATAGTGTGTCATCAGCAAGCATCAGAAAAATGACATAGAAATTGACTGAAGAGAAATTCTCGTAAAATCTGTAAGCAGCCTAGCGAGTATTCGCAAAATTAATGCAGTTTGTTATATAAAAAACGTACCATTTCTTATTATTTTTCTTCAGAACTGAAACTAATTTAAGAAATGTGAAAATTTCGAAAGACAAACTACCGCGCTTTTTTGATCATCTGGTCATATTGGTATGAACTATATTTATATAAAAAATTCCTACTGAAATGGAATTAAACTCATCTGTTGACTTTCTAGGGTTGTCGAACAATTCGACTTATTTACTCTTACAGAAAAACATCAAGTGAGAGAAACGCAAATACGACATCAAATAGACTATTTCAATCGAGAACTTTGATCTAGACGAGTTACAAAAACCCACTACAGAAACCCTACTGTTCACCAAAGACTTAAGTAGCAAACCTGCCTTTTCATTTAGATAAGAAAGACTTAAGCAACGAACTTTTTGGTTGTCGTTATTTTTTTCAGCTTTGAAGTTTGCGCTACATAGCTTTACAGCATAGTTATGATGGTGCTTTTATATGAAAGACTTGAAAACAGTATCAATTCGAAGACATCAAATATGTATTTTCTAATAAAATTCTTGTTGATGCAAACATGAATATGTACTTAACTTATATCTATTCGCTTGCGTGTTAAAATTGCACAAAAACCCGATTAACCACAAATTCGCCGCCAAACTCATAAAAAATCATATCAGCTCCAGCAAAAGCAATATTGCGTTTAAGACTATTTTTGTGCAAAATAACTTCGCACAAAGGATGCCGCATTATAATCCGTGCGCTAGTACGAGTACTCGCCTCAACGACGCATGCACGCATGCATAGCATAGCTTATAAAAAATTAATGCGTTCGTTGTATTTGTTGCATTTTCGTATTTTGCATGTACATATGCGCCCCCATTAAGTGCTATATATAGCACAACTGTTGTGGCAGCGCAAGTGCCTATTATATGGAACCGGATATTGAATGTATTGTATGTAGCTGGCGAAGCCAACAACCAAAAATGCTAGAATCAACAGCAACAGCACAGTGTGTGTGTGTATTAGCCCAACACTAGAGGCCAACGTAAGCTTCAGCTGGTTGCTATTAGCCAGCGTCGGAGTCGAACGACGTACGCCAATTGCTGATAATGCTGATCTAAAATCGCTGTGAACTTGATTGCGCTTCTTAGCTGGATTAATGCATATCCCATTATCTGCGCTTGTTGTATGTATGCAGCATGGAAGCGAGAAAAAATGCGCAGCCAACAAAACAGAAAAACACGAAATAATAACGGCAGCAAACAAATTAAAGAAGAATATGCAAAACAAAAAAAAAAAGAAATAATTTTTTAATCCAATCCGCCGTGCGTTGTGGCAAAAATGCAGCCATTTAAGTGATCGCAGTGCTGGCAGAGTTGAAGCGAGTGTATTATCTGCTCATGTCAAGTTTTGTTGTTGCATGTATGTATTTGTGCGTGTGTAGCACATATTTGTAAATAGCCAGCGTGCGTATGCTGCTGATAACGTTGCTTATAATGCGTGGTTCTGCTAGACCACATTTTTTTTGCCAATCGCTTCACTTTGTTTCATGGCTTTGGGGCTTATTTGCGTAAAAATTATGTTCGCGAATGCTGTTCACTTACACAAAATTGTTGGTGGCCATACATTGACGGGTATATGGTTTGATAGCTGTGGTTTGTGTGCTTTCGGCAGTTTGAAGTAAGTATAAGATTTTGTGAGAATGTGAAGGGTTGACGATAAATATATGGATGCAAACTCAAAGTGAAATGACTTCATATTTTTATTGCAGCAGTCGCAATTGCAATATTTTTGAGTTAATATCTATTTTAATAGCTCTATGAAAGTTATTTGGCATTTATGAAATAACATAAATTCGAACTGGGAGCAGAAGCTCAGCCAAGCACTTAAAATTTGTGTGAAGCAGCAATTGTAAGAGGAAAAAAGAGGGAAGAGTTACATCAAATAGTTTCATCCCATTTATCAACTATTCAATAGATCAGATGGTACCCATGGAGCTGAAATACAGTTATGTGAAAAATAATAGGGACACGAAATTTTGACCAGATTTGACCATTTTTATTTTGTTTGTTAAATTTTTATTAATTTTTTATAAAAGTACAGCTCATTGGGGCCTATGAGTAAAAAATAAGCAATTGCTTTTTCTTAAAATTTTAGACCTTTTACTTGAATTTATTTGAATAAATCGAGTAAAAGATCTGGAATTAAAAAAAAGAAATCGCAAAAAAATTTTGCTCGAAAGGTGGTGCAGGACCATTTGTAATTAGTAAAAGCTTGTCTAAAATTTTTTTATTACTTGTTTTACAAGTTTAATTTTTTTTTTCCAACGAACTAGAACTAGTTTCTTGAGCAATATTTTTTCTCACAAAAATTAAATTTAATTTTTAAGTTTTTATTGCAGATCGAATAAATCAAAACGGCACATGGCTTTTTGATAAGAGTTTATAGATATGCACACAATTTCTAATAAAAAATAAAACTCATAAAATATGGATTATCCAAAAACACAGTTCAAAAAATAGTTATTATTTGAGAGCCAAAATATAACTCTTCGAAAAACTCGTTATAATTAGATCAAAAAAATAATTTTTATTTCTAATATAATATGATAAACCCAGAAATTTATTATTGTTAGAAAATTTTTAAAATATTGATTAAATACAAAGTTTTTCATTAAACTCATTACACCTTGAGACAGTCAATTTTACACAAAAGAAAAAAATATATATATACCAATATATTCGCGGAGCCAAAAATTCGTTTTATTTAGATCAAAAAATTGAACTAATAAACTCAGAAATTTATTATTACCCAGTATGGATCGAAAATTTTAAAATTTTAAAATATTGATTAAATACAGAGTTTTGGATAAAACACTTTGCAACAGTCATTTTACACAAAAAAAATATTTAAATATATATTCCCGGGGCCAAACTTTAAAATATCAAGTTTATGATTAAATCAAACATTTTTTTTTTAATTCAGTGCAATGCCAAAGAACAATATGGGTATCAAATAAAAGAAAAAAATCCGTAAAATTAAAGAGTTTTAAATTTTTGGTGCAGATGGACAGATAGGTATGGAAAATCTTCATTTAAAATTTTATCATTGACTATCCCTCAAAAGCGGCAGTATTTATTCTTGAAAAAAAAACTATATGTTCTTTTACCTTTTTAGCTTAAAAAAAACATTAAATCAATTAAAAGGACATTTTCGTTGCCTATTTATGTACCAACAAATTTAATCTTTTTTTATACTGAGGAATTTTCTCTTTTATTTGATACCCATATTTTTATTTCATATAGCATTGATTTTTTAAATAATTTTTAGAATTAATCATATTTTTTAAACTTGAAAGTCCTTAAAAAATCCTTACGGAGAATAACTCAAAACAAAGTTTTCTTTTACTTGGCCCATAGCTTTGTAAGTATGTATATTGATTTTTTCGTGTATTTGAAACATTTTGGTTTTGGTAACCCGGTTTAATAATTACTGTGCCTGCTTTAAATATTTTTCGATAAAATTTTATTGTTTTTTTTTTTATTTTTCATTAAAACTCAGACTTGGTTGTTCGCTGGCAGACAATTTCTAAGTTAAATATAATTCAAATAATTTTTACTCACTGATTCATATTAATAAAGTATACAGGGTATATATAAGTTTAGAATGCATTTAAATTTGTTACTTATTTATGCAGTTCGTAATTAAAATTTTATTTATGACCATAAAATGGGCAGAATTAAATTCAATTTACACAATAATCCTTTTTCATTGTTTACGTCAGACCACACACACACACAGCATTTGCAAATGCGAGCAAAATTTCAATGCAACAATTTCATAAAACGAATGCTGTTAAATTGCTTTGCCATCTAGTCGCTTATTTTTAATTAATTAGTTAATTTTCATTTGCAGCACTTTGTTTTGCAGTTGTAGCTTGACTTCAAGTGTACTGTTTTGAATTTTAGTACTCACATTAAGTTTTCATTTCAAATTCTTCATGCGCATCTCTGACACACAAACTGAGTTTGCACAACAAAACTAATTTTATGCCTTATATGGCATTTTGTTGCGTTCAAATTGCTTTGTGCTTTTTAGTTTTTCATTAAATCCACGTAATCACAATTCTAAATAAATAAGTTAAAGTATTAGTTATAGCATTGGCTGCTTTTCAAGAGTTAAGCAATTAGTTTCAAAAAATTAATTTGCGCAAGTACTTTTAAATGTCACTTACACCACTTGCCATAACACAAACTCGCAGTCCGTCAGACAAAAATAAACTCACACACAAAACATAATCCGCAAAAATTCGTAGACCACTTATGCGCATGCGTGCGCTTAGACGTCTGAACTCACCATTAATCACGACTCGTAGTGCCAAATGTTGCGCTTGCGTTTGCACTTGAAGCCCTCGCAGTAGCGACAGCGGCCGCAGCAGCAGCGACGTCGACGTACGCAGCGACAAATAATCTGCGCAAACACGTCTGCACAAGCTCGATTATGTGCAACTTGTGCGATGCTGCACTACACTTGCTACCGGCAGTCAAGAGTTTTTTTGCTGACGTCGCGCGCGTACCAGCGAATGTCCGACCGACGCGCACAACCGACAAAGCGACCGTTTGTCCAAAAGATCGCCGATCGCCACGCGTTACAAACCACACAGTGCAACAACGCCCGTTCGTGGGAGCTTTAGCACTAGGGTGCGCGGTTATTGTGGTAACTACAACTACAACACTGTACTCACAAAAAAAAAACACAAAAAAAAAATCTTTTCCGCGACCTCTGCAGGCGATGTGCAGTGGGAGTAAGTGTTGGAGAGAGAGCCAAGAATTCCACAAAGGCGAGCACGATACTACTTACGAGTCACAAACCAAGCACTTGTAGCACACTCGAAGTCTGGAGAAAGACTGAGGTGTATTTGCGCAATGCGCCACTAATATAATATAAACTGGCCAACATGTTGGCGGCGTCGCGTAGTCACGGTCATGGCTGTCGCCAAACCGAACAACACTCAAGCAGAGTGGGTAAGAGCACTCAGCAAGCCAAATGCTAAGCGAGCAGCTCAACACAGTTGCAAAAAAAAATTGCAACTTCACCATGCGAGTGCATTAGAAGTGCCTCTGCAATTTGCAATTTGGCCAAATAAGAAACTCACCACAGTGGTTGAATGCTGATGGAGGTAGCCGCAAAGACGACAGCAACAACAGCCACTGCAGCATCAGCAGTCAGAGCGCTGACGGAAGCTGGCGATGACAAGCGGCAGCTGCTTTACTGGCTGGCATTCTGCGAAGTCCGAATTGCCATTTGTTGTGATTCCAAGCTAATAGTTACTCGCGCTCACTTTCAAGCTCTGTTTCTCTCATATTCTCCTACTCACCTACGTCGCTTGGTGTAAACAAAAAGCATATTCCAGTGTCAAATTGACAGCTGGAATGAGTCACGACATAGCCTCCTCCCCATAAAACCCCTGCAACCAACAAACGCACACCAACTCTTGCTGTACTGCTTGTAGTTGTTGTTTTTTATTGCTCTCAAACTCACGTGGCGTTTCTGCTCGTTCAGTTTGTTTTGATTATTGTTTTCGCTTGGTTTGTTTACATATGTCTGTATATGCTGCTGCTTCTTACCTTGTTGAATGATTTTGTTTTGTTTTATTTGTTTCGCTCATTTCGTTTTGCCGGCTACAATTGCTGTTTGTTTACATGTCTGACGTCATTGTTTGTGTAAAAAAAAGTTTTTTGGTTGGGCTGTGTTGTGCTCTCAAGTGGTGTGTGGTGAGTTTTTATATGTAATATACAAACATATATCCACCTCTGGATTAGCGAAACGAAAGACTGCAATGACGAACTTGCTTATAACTAGACATACATATGTATATGCATTTTAATACATTCATCTTCGCTTCTTCAATTCTTAGGCGATTACAAGTAATTACAAAAGTTGTGAAATTCTAAAATTTGTGCCTTACAAGTAAATTCACAGCTTTGTTAATGTACTAAAAATAAATATTATCCACAACGGGAAATGTGTTTTGTTCGTGTGAAAATATGTAGCCATCATTAAGGCAGTGGAAACGCATCAGATGAATGTTTTGCACTTTTACAATAAATTTGCATAGCTTTGCCCATGGTTAGATGAGATTTGAATATAACCTAACTTTTAGTTGCGTGGGCGGAAAAGCTGAGCTGCAAAAAAGAACAACTAATGAAAAACGCAAGTTGTTCTTGTAAAACAAAAAAAACATATATTCTTATTCACACATCCTCTTCTGTGTCAATCAATAATTATTATTATAAGTAGTTTACCGCTACCAAACTCTTTTCAATTGTTTTCATACAACTTTGTTTATATTTGTTTTGCGAAGTAAAATTTGTCGATTTTTGCTTTCGATACACGAGCCTCTTAATTTGAAAGTGGCATAAGTCACCTTTTCAAAAAAATCGTTTCACTGATAACACTGACTACAATTTAATGGTGTTTGTTCATTTACAAATTATATTAAAATGTTGAAAACTACTGAGGTTTTGTTCGAGAGAAGTTTTACTAATCAGCGGTATAACGAGAATGTTGATTTTAAAAATTGCAGAAGTAACTCAAGACATCAAGTTAACATTGATTACTCCGAGAATAAAATTGTATACAATAAAAAAAACATACTTACAAAACAAGGAGCTAAATACATTAAAATAATCTCTGGCGTAAGGATTTTATAAAAGGACTTTGCAATTTCAAAGATATGATTAGTTCCAATACTTATTTAAACAAGTAAAGAAGTATAAGTCCGTACGAAACCGAACTTTATATACATATATATGCTGAGTCAGACTTAATGAAATAATTGAATCTAGTTTGGTGGAAAGCGAAAAATTGGTTACCGAGGTACACATTTTTGATCACAAGGAGGAGGCGCCACGCCCATTAAACCAAAATTTATCCTAAGCGGTTATTGCAATTGTCTATTTTGAGTCAATTATTTAGCTCTATTAGTTACTGATTTATCGCAGTTTTCGTATTTCTGTAAATTGCCGCTATATGGAAGATGGGCTTGGTTATTTTGCGATTTCAAAGATTTTCAACAGATTTCTTAGCTAGGCCCTAGTTCTTGCATTTTTTCTAAACTACCGTTATATGGGAAGTGGGCGTGGTTATTGTGCGATTTCGTCCATTTTCAATACCAATTTACATTGGAAAAAGAAAAAACTAATTTCGTTTTCGCTTGATTTATCGGACGGACGGACACACAGACATGGCTTAGTCTACTTCTATTTTTATTATGAGCCTTTATGTATTACAAACAACCGTTATGCGAACAAAATTAGTATACCCTTGCGCACAAGTACGCTCGGGTAAAAAAATTCAGTGCAATATAGACTAACAATATGGGTACGAAAGAAAGAGATGGTTCTGCAGAATTAAAAAATATTAAAGTTTTTTGTATACAAGTACGAATGGGTATTGGAAAGCCATTTTAAAATTGTATGCTTCAGTATCCTTGCAAAATTGCAGTGTTTATTTTTGAAATCGAATTTTAATTAATTTACAAGAATTCACAAAAATTATATGTATTGGGAAAGCAGCCAATCTAATGTAGAATATTCAACTCCATTAGAAAACATTTTAACAAGCCATAGGGGTGTGTATGTGTATTGCTGTTTCTCCTAAATTTTTTAATGGTCTAGTGGGTTTCAAGTGGGTTCATAAGGAATATCAATCAATATATTATATATTATACCTACTAAAAATATTTTGATGTGATTTATAGTGCTTTGCACCTAGTATTGAGATTTTAATAATTAAGCGAAATTAGAAAATTAGAAATAATTAGCGAATTTCAAGTCGTTCAAACATATCAAAAGTCGCAAGCCTTTCTGGATTACATAAAATAATATCCACTTAGTTTAACCGATGTCCAAAGAAGTTATACGACTTAGGACAATGCAAAAAACATACTTTTTTACATACTTCTTTATTATATTTTGTTTGTAATAAAGTTTCCGGGCAATACAAGTGCCCTAGCGGAATAAAAGTCAACAAATCACCAGCTAAATATTGAATTTCAAGCAAAGACTTGAAAGAGCAACGGTGAGGTATCCTTTTATGGTATGCTTAAGTCTGATGTCAATTTATGCCGCTTAACTGATTTTCGTAATTTTTTTTTTGTATAATTTGAGGAATTTAACGTCAAAAATTGACTGCTGATAGTCAATGGCTGGTTGGGTGTTCCATCGAGCTGAGTAGGGTCAAAGAAATGCGGTAAGAAATTATGTATATATGTACGTACGTACGTATATACTTAAATGTGATTGTGTTTTATGCAAGAACTACCGCATTACGCTGATATAAGTCAAATGTGGAACGGTTGAAATACAGTAGTTATTACAGTAGTTATTATCAATTATTAGAGGGGAAAATGCGGTGATCGAAGGACAGAAAGCTGTGCTTACTTCACCAAAGCACTTGGAAAAGTAGCAGCTTACTCTTGGCTAAGAATGGTAAAAAAAATAAGTCAATAACTGTACAGGGCCTGCAAAAGCTCCTTGGTAGAATATTTTCTCGGACGGATTTCGTTACTCTGCAGGTTTGACATAAAAAATCACAAATTAATATCTGCCGTAAGTATATGAGAATGACTAAAAAAATTCATATGCATATGTGTAAGTATAAAGATACATACATAAGTCTCCAATAAGTTCATCTCAATCTGTGAAATATTTGCATTCCATCTCGCCGCCTTTACACCTTTTTTGTTTGCACAGTCATTGAGAAGTATCATTTCTTCAAATTTCTGAATATAAGCCGATGCACTTTTGCCAGCGCAAATATTGACAAGAGCTTAAGATTTTCGTTGGAAATTTCGAGTTGATTAAGCAAAGGGCATCCGATACATTTACGGATTGTACAAATATTTGTTGATCTTTTAAGAAGAGCAAAAGTTTTGACAGGTGTGGCAGTCGCCAAAGAATATGCAAACGAAAATGTACTTAGGTACGTAACAATGATGGTAAAAAAAACGTCGCAAATTTTTTACACACACAAGGAATCTGTTAAATGAGCCTTGCGTATAAGCGGTTACCCAACGCACAACATTACATATGTAAAAGTCTGTTGATTTTTGATTTCTAAGTAAAGTATGCAGAAATGAGCCTTCGGCATTCATGGAGATCGAAAGAAAATTTGTAACTTTCTTCCGGTAGCACGCAATAAACGAATTCCTTACTTAGTATTTTTGACTAACATAAAGAGCACGGACTTAAAGTTTTTGCCTAAAAAAAATTTTTTGAAATGATTCTATTAGCCTTCGCAAAAAATTCACCTACATGGCTGACACATAAATGGGACGGTAGGCTAGCTATTTCTCAAATTTTGTTTTTTTTTTTTGGTTTCATTTGGTTGATACTTTCCTCCTTATACATATTGTATTGCCATTATATTGCACTCAATAAGTACGGATAACATTTTGCGATTCTAAAAGTAATGCCCTGCCATTTTAAAATTTCAAATGTCCCTGTAATCAAGAGTTATATTTGTTTGGTGTCACATTTGGCATCCGATAGTTACGGCCGAGAGACTCTGTACCCGGAAGTGACTCGTTGGTGTGCACTGCGATCGGCATCGTCCTTCTTCGATAACGGGGAATAACCAGTGACTATTTTGGATCTTAAATTGAAGGTTTCCATATACCGGAACCAGTTTTGGTTCTATTCAGTGAGAAATTTCCAGGAAGTTCAATTTCAAGATAATTTAACTTGTTTAAATAGTTTGCTTGTGATGAAGAATAAATCTGAAGTTATTGGAAAGTAGAAAATCTGTGCCATCTTTGATCTTTGAATTCCTTCCGTATACACTAAATAGTTTTCAGCCACGTTCTTACCAGATAATTCTGGTGAGTCATAGTAAGCAACCAGCCTTTCCAGATGAGAAACCTAATTGCACGATTATGCACAGTAAATACGTCCGATGTAGAGTTGCTTATTTAAGCCAGATCGACAGCCGAAAAATCCCTTATGTTCATTGTGAGCGCAGATTTGCTCCGTCAAGCTTTCGTTGCACTACATGTCGCCCTTATATTACGCCCTTTATTGTTGAGGATAAAAGCAAAAAAAAAGCAAAAGCTACGATTTACGGATGTTTTGTTTATCCGCTTTCGATATGTCTCTTGTGAGACCTGAGATTTCGCCTCAGAGGACACTAGAACTACAAACGGTTCCATTAGCACCAAGAATAGGCATACCGAAGCTACCCGTCGTGTGGATGTGTTAAAATTGTGCTCAGCATCTTGAACGTCAGGGTACACAAGGACGACGTTTGAGTTCGACAGTCTGTGAATTGTCTGCAGAATAAAACATGGTAGGTAGTATTTAGTGCCAGGTACCAGAAACCACTAAAAACAAACAACAAAATAAATCACATTTTATTAGACAGAAGACGCCCGTTTAAAGCTTTCTGGTAGTAGGCATGCGCCTCTGTGCTTTAAAGAAGTGTTTATTTTCGAAAAATTTAAATTCAACCACTGACTCAATTTTTCATTGCCACGCTAACGCTAAAAGCTAATTTTTACTTTTCAATGTTTGCAAAAAAATTGTTTGTACTGAGCAAACATGAATTTGGCAATCGCACTTGAATTTGCAAACGTCTCATTTCCTATCATTTGCAAATAGCTCTGTTATTTAGATTTTATTGCGAGTTTCGCTTGCCACTCAGTCCACACAAACACACACACACACACACTCACACATACACACATTAAATTCATCAATGTCAGAGCATGCAAATTACCGTTAATAACAAAGCAATTTCAACGAATCCCAAATTGAATGAATGAATTAGGTAATCGGAAATGGTCTGACTGCTTGTTTGTGAGCTCGAGAAGAACAATTGCTTAAGATTATGCAATAACAGCGAGCTTTAGTTGTTGCCGAAGCATTCGACCATCAGTGAGTAAGTGTTTGTATGTATGTATGTATGTATATATTAAGCTTAAATTTGCCATAACAAGAACATGAAATTTGCTGAATTTTTTTTTTATGGCAATACTCCTACATAAGCTAGCGATAACTTAATGGAATAAAAAAGCAAAAATACAGTTTTATTACATATATGCTTTTTTGACTAAGTGAATTAAATTTATTCTTTCTTTAATAGTCGTTTTGTGCTAAGGTATGTGTTGAAGTAAAAAGGGAAAAGTTTCGAGTTTTAAAAGCTTTTTTTTCCAGTTTAAGGGAAACTCGTAAAAGGAGAGATCTACACTCTTACTCCAGCTCAGAAGATGATTTTCAATGGCAGCAGTACACTCGGAGGCTTTCCATTGTCTGCGGAGAGGCGACCGCTTTTTGGAAACCCTTTTTTGATGTTGCCGTGACCAGAAATTGAACCATGAACCTCCCGAGTGGCAGTGGGAATATCTAAGTACTCAGCAACGGCGACAAGAGCACTACTCAAAACCGAAAAAAGTCAGAAAAAATGCAGTAAATTATTAAAAAAAAAAGTTAAAATAAGTCTCAGCGTGAATTTTCAAAGATTTGTATTTGTTTTAGTTTTAGTCTAAAGAAAAACTTTGAACTTATTTTGCGTTGCTCTTTTCTAAATAAAAGCTATTTTTAATGGCAATCGTTTTATTGTAATTTTTGGTCATGACTTCATCAAACGGTTTTTTTTTTTAAATTCAAAATATTTAGAATAACTCGAAGACCAGTTTTGGAAAAAATGCGAATAATCGAATACTTTAGTTATGAGCCTCCATGAATCTCCTCTCTCCGCGATAATTCTAAGAGGTCGCGCATTGTGCATTTATTTTTCCCTTAGGAATAGCTCTTTTCTTTTATCAACTTAATTGTCTAGGATAAATAAAAACGCTTGAATTGGCAAGGTTGTCGCTTATGCGGATGAGCCATCGCATATAGGCACAAGTTCCCGCAAACCCTGTGCGACTGGATGCAGAGGGCACCGCTACTGGCTCCGCCTGAACTAAACGGGTTACTATCAAGCTTTACGTATAAATCGAAGTTCTTAGGCCATCATTCTCGAAAGAAAAGGGGGTCATTGGTAAAAAATGGGCGTAGAGCCCGGGTATATGCCGTTGCAGTTATGCAGCGGTGGTTAGATTGATTATCCTTTATGGAGTTATAGTATGATGACCTGCCTTGGACAAAGCCTCTAATCTTAATGTACTCAAAGGATTACTATGATCTGCATCAGCGGAACAATGTGGATAACGCCAAGTGATGCTTTAATGTTTTTTTTGGATCTTTCGCCACTAGGTATAGTAGGTCAGCAGATGGCATATCTTGCTGTACTTCGGTTACGAAAGAAAGGCAATGAGAATCAGGAATGCTGGGTCACTCATACATTCTGGGAAAATATAGCTGTATACTGGGTTATATAGACCGTTCTGTTGAAATTCTGGTTCCGGATAGAAACTGCGTCATGAAAATCCCAAGCATGGAGGAATGTGTAGAAAAGTAATACATATACACCACGCGGTATTATAATACTTTTTACAGAAGGTTCTAAAATGAACAGTGGAGTAGACGGGTGGTTCTTCTCTCGTAGTTCTTACCTGAGCCGTTCATTTCGACAACCGGACTACTGCACTGTCTTGTAGGCGGTATTCGCAGCTATAATGAAGGCTATAAATGAACTTCGTACTAATTAAAAAAGTAAAGAAAGTAAAGAGGTGCTCATCTTTAGTGACAGCCAGGCAGCAATTAAAGCTGTGAGTTCCGTCACTCGAAATTGTGCTGGACTGCCGCCGATCTTAGCAACAGATGGCTAAGTACAGAAGTCTAAACCTCATTTGGGTTGCCGGTCATAGGCACATTGAGGGTAACTGTATGGCGTACGAACTTGCGAAGGGGGTTCGACTAATCAGATTTTTCCAGGCAAAGAACGCATTTGTATGCTCTTTGCCACTTCAAAGCTGCTTTTAAGAGAATTTACTATACTCGCGCGAGGGAGTGATGGATGCAGACTACGGCCTGTCGTATTTCTAGCCCACCTTGTCCGAGGTGGGATCGGAAAAGGTCTAGAAGCCTAAATATTTTAAAGATAAAATATATATCTCACGAAATTGATGCTCAGCCTTACCTACCTTGATTTCTTGATACCTGTGAAAAAAACGGGCAGTTTTAAGGAATCTAGCGCAGCTTGGCTTTCACAGGGGACACCAAATTGTTGATTGCGCTACCTTTCTTCAATTATTTAATCTACAGAAAAGCTACTGAATCTGTATATCAGATTGCAAGTGACGGACTACAATGGTGCTATTTTCGTAACTTATTAAAATTTGCACTACTGATTCTGATATTACATTGTTGATTACCAATTTAAAAATAGTACAGACTAAAATATTTTTTTTTTTCAGCAAAGACTGAGATTTTAAATACCCTTTGTGTCAAATTAATTGCATCTCGATTCCAGCTATGGCTTTGTGCGATTGTGACAGCTTGACGCGTGAAATTGAATACCAGCAACAACACTTATAAATGTAAAAATAAACTGAAGTAGTGAAGCAGTAATATTTATAGCATAAATTTTCTTATTATTTACATATCATTTTCTGCTGAAAACGAATTGTGATGGTAGTAATATGCATTTACTTACAGTTGTGTCTACGTGTCCAGGCGTATGACGGCTGCAACGACAGCAAGGAAGCCGTAGGTGCTGCAGTTTGTCAAATGTGTCAGTTGGAATAAAAGAAGCAATGGTGTGAGATAATACTTATTTAAGATTAGTCATGGAAAAGGTTAAAATAATTGAAAAATATGTACATTCATACTCGTAGATAGAGTGGTAAAACTACATAACACATTATCCCAAAACCCGAAAAATAATTGCGCTTGTAGCAGATGAAATTGCAGGTCCTTCATTGGCTAAGACCTCATTCTCATCAGCAGTTGCGCTAGGAGCAGATGACCTCTGAATTACTGTAAGCAACGTAATTTTTAGTTAGAGCTACTGACGAACCAGGAATCGAGCCTGAGTTCTAACGGTTGGTTAGTAAGCAAGCCATTTGCTACATAAACTGAAAAATGTTCAAAAGTATAAAATACGAACGTTGCTGACGCAAGTTTTAATTTTGGAACACAATTAAACTTTAATTTTCTAAGTATTTAAAGTTTAAAATTTGCTTCATACTTTTTACTCTTTAAATAGATTTTGACTCACCTGAGCCATTCGCTAAAAATTCCAAGCAACAGAAATCTATTTATACGAGAATTTTTAAAGTTTCCTTCTTTTCTGAAAAAAACACCAACAGCAAAAACAGAGCTGTCAAAAAGAATTTCAAGCGCAATTCTACAACATTTTAAACTACAGCTGAACTACACTTGACTAGATAGCTACGGACCTTACCACGCCTTCTAGAAGATTGACTACCCTTCTTTCTTTTCCTTTGAAATGTAGCGCAGACAAACAATATGTAAGTATATATACATACTTATGTATATAGCTGAATTTTAATTATAGGTTTCCGTTTCATTCACTGCAGATTTCCTTCATTTTTGATGGTTGTGGGTTGGCTTAAAAGATTTTCTGCTGTTGCCGCTTCGTAATTTTTGTGCTTAATTGAATTCTCTGGAAAGGGTGTATGGAAACTATTCCTACTACATATATACATGTGTACATATATAAATTGGATATACATAGTTAGTATCATATGTACACTCAGTTTTTGTTAACATGAAGGTGCCTTGTCGGCTTTCTAGTTGCCGCTGGCCCTCCTTCTTAATAAACATTTTAACTTTACAGACGTGAGAATCTATTTGCCACTACCTAATTTAACTGGTGCGACTCCACCAAAAAAAAAGAAGAAATATAAAGTAAAAACAAGCTATGCTAAATTTTTTGTTGAATCTGGATCTAGGTAGATATTTTAGTGCTCTTAAATTTATTGAAACTCCTGTAGGTAATACAAATTTCAATTGCTTGGTTGCATAGCCGGGCAGCCGAAGAGTTACATATCTCCAAAGCTAGAGCTAAAACCTAGCGCTACAATCTGCGTGCGTGTGAGGTCGTGTGCATTGAATTGTTTACAGCTACACATTGTCTGTGGTACTTGCATTTTTTATTAATCCATTTTTCCCCCTTTTCGGTGCATTCTTGGTTGTTATTCTTCTTGCTGTGGCTGCCAGGGGGTTGTGTGTGTGTGTGTCTATATTGCATGTTTACAGTTAGCAAATTGAATTGTTGCCTAGACATACATGAGCTGAGCTTGTGAGTGACTGTGATGTGTGCGGGCAAAAAAGTAATTACATTTGATGTATTTTGTGTGCAAGATGTGGCACGAATTCGAGACGCATGCAACACACGAGCTGCAAAAAGAGATCGCAATTTCGAGCATTTAACTGCAAATATGCTGTGGGTGTTGCAATTATATATGTATGTATGTACATATGTTTAGGCGTTTGGCTGCTGGGGGTCAGAAAAGGTATGTAGTAGCACTAATGAAAGACTTAAGACACGAACTTGAATAATACATTTCTTGGTAAATATTGAAAGTGGAAGGCTTTTTTTCAATGGAATATAAATTTTAACCTATTCTAATAAAAAGTAATCTTTCTAATTTGCACAAAAAATAGTGAAATTTCCTACAATACAAAAAAAAAGAATAAAAAATAAAAAAAAATAAAATAAAATAAAATAAAATAAAATAAAATAAAATAAAATAAAATAAAATAAAATAAAATAAAATAAAATAAAATAAAATAAAATAAAATAAAATCAAATCAAATCAAATCAAATCAAATGAAATCAAATCAAATCTGAAATAGGGCGTTCTTCAATAAATTTATGACGTAGGGCGTTCTTGAACAAATTTCTGAGATAAGGCGTTTTAGAACTGGCTGCCGAGATAGGTCGATCTACCAGTCATATAGGTGAGTGGTGCCACGCCGATTCTCCAAAAATCTTTTATTTTTTGGTAAGAGATTGTTGTAAGTCTTAACTTGCATTAAATTAGCGTCTTCAGTTGTTGAAATATCGGAGTTTTGGTATATCCGAAATTTACCGTTATATGCGAAGTGGGCGTATTTTTTGTCCGATCTCAAAAATTTTCAGCGCATTCACATGTGTGCCAAAGGGAATAACTGCGTTCGGTCGAAATTGATAAATCGGCTATCGAAATCCTCATATGTAGTCATAAGCGCGTGTTACCAGACCCGTTTTTCCCGAATTAGTGACAATCTTAAGACTTTACCTCGATACCTCAAACTTGGTACTTCCGGGTTCATGTTCTACGAAGAACCTAGCAACTGTACTTAAAGAAAATATATTAAGGTCTCACAGTTCTTGTTAATGAAGCTGCCATCTTGGCTTTATAGGAGACATTTTTTAATAAATTGTTCAGTTGATAGAATTTCATGCATGCGAAAAGCATCGGACAGAGTCTCAATCTTAGAAGTTATCTTTGTTCAGCGAAAGCCAAAAATCTGTCCTGATAAGTTTACACCTTGCATCTTGTTTTCTATTCCACTAGGTACCTTCATGTTTCATCGTAGTAGATTCGCTGTCACATATATTGAATGTATGTAAATTAACAGCGAGCCTGCACTTTGAGTCACTAGAATTTTGCGAAAGTTATAGTTTTTTTTGGTGGATGGCCCAATCTCTGACCACACTATTTTCTCGAACCTTACATGTTGAAGATATGAAAGCCATGATTAGCGCGAACTTGATAATTCCAAATAAATGCAGAAATTACATGAAGTAGCACTTACATAGATTACAGCCATATGGAAGATATTTGGATTTGAACTCCTTATTTACGAAAATTTTTTTTTAGGAAAAAACCAGAAAATATTTCCTTACGAGTATCTTACACTACACAAATAACTTCTAAGCACTCATGGGAAAATTTTAATAATGCAGAAAACATTATTCTGAAACAAATAATTGTGTAAAATATTATACTCCCTTATAAAAGCAAATTTATTACGTTTTATCAGTGCCAGCAATTAAGAATCCTTATCGACTTCTAAGGGAGCTTATAGAGGATATTATAAAGATAAGGAAACTAATAAAACTGAGTGAGTGACGGTCTATTTACTTATATTAAGTTACTTACATATGTACGTACATATGTAGGTATTTATTTTTAGTTAAAGTTGTTACACGACTTGTTTTTTTATTGTCAATCCATAACGAGATACAAGAACAAATAAAATTTAGCTTACCGTAAATTATAGTGCAGCAAAAATGGGGTCACAACACAGTGACACACTTAAATGCCATGAAAATATATGAAATTAAGAAACTAGCTGACGCTGAGAGCAATCACGAAGTTATACATACACTAACAAATCTTAAAAAAATTAAGAAGCATTGGTAATAATTGGTGAATGCAAGCGGCACAAATTCGACGCATGTGAACATTTTTTACATATGTATGGGTCAATCCATGTCAAATCGATCGTTTGGTCGGAAACGAACATTTTTGATTTGGATGAATTTTGGTATGAAGGAAAATATCTATTTTTTTTAAAGTTATGCAAATTTCCAAATTTCACAATTTCTGTGATTTTGCAAATTTACTTTTAGAGTATCTCATAAACTTTTACAGTTGCAAAAATGGTTCTGATATCGTTTTAAAGGTAATTTATATAAAAAAGTTCGGAAATGCAGAGATTAACAGAATTTTGGAATTAAAATATTCTTAAAAGCAAACACTTATGAAAATTTTTTTCAACATTTTTTTTTTAATACACTGTATAGTGATCTTAAAAGATCCGGAGATTTTCAAGAGGTTGTTGTTTTTAAGATATGAATTTTCTAGATCTGAAAAAAAAAAATATTTTTTTCAAACTCTAAATAAATTTGTGTTAAACAATTCTTATTTAGTTTAAATTCATACGTTTTTTAAAGTTCGCAAATTTTTTTTTCAAAGGTGATATATAGAAAAATTTGTAACCGAAGATTCGGAAAATGTAGGGATTTACAGAATTGTGAAATTAAAAAATCGTATTAGAATGCATTATAAAAATGTTTGGCAAACTTTTTTTTTTATACAATACCCTTAACTGGTTTTAAATATCCGAATATTTTAAAGAAGCAGTTGTCTTAAAGATATCGATCTATGAACTCTGAAAAAAATATTTTTTTGGAAACTTTAATTTCAGAATTTTTTAGTTTGTAATTTTTTTATCAAAGTTAAAAATTTTATATCGTAAAAAAAAATAGGAAATTGCAGCATCATTAAAGAACACTTAGAGAATTGGATGAAATAAAAATTGAGTTAACAGTTTGTACAAGTTTCTGCTTTTACGACTTTTTAAATAAATTTTTATTTTTCGAACTCTATTTTAAATATATATTGTTTTACAATAGTTTTTGAGGTACTCAAAAAATAAACTTGCAAAATGCGGAAAATGGTGAAATTCTGAACTTGCGGAAAAAATCTTTAATTTTTTTTTATTGTATAAAACAAAAGTTGAACAAAAAATGTACAGATTTGTTTTAGCTTTTACGATTTTATAAATTTCAAAATTCAGTAATTTTTTTATTTTCTACATTTCAAAATTCTTTTTTTTCAACTTTTTTAAGACAATTTTTTATTTATATAGCCTTTAACACAAGATCAGGGCCACTTTTGTAACTATAATATTTTTTGAGGCACAAAAAAATAAGCTTACGAAATCAAACAAAAGTTTTAATTTTGAAGCTGCGAAATATTTTTTTATTGTACATATAATAGAAACATTTAGCCGCAAATTATAGATTTGTTTCAGCTTTTACGATTTTTGGAATATTAAAATTCTTTTTTTTTATTTTTTTCAAATAAACAAATAAATTTAAATTTTCGACATTTACTTTTTTCCTTTGGTATAACTTTGTTATGTGATAAAAAAGGTTCTGAAAACTCATCCAAATCCAAAATGGACCATTCCAATCCTTGGTCGATTTTAAATGGATTAACCCCTTTGTATGTATGTATGTATTTGAATATACATTTCTTGAAGCTCTTTTATATGTGTATAAAATAGGCGAAGTGGGCGAGCACGAAAATTATTGATTGTGTGAAATTGACATTGATTGTTGGTGCATCAGCCACTAATATTGTAATGATGTGTTGGCATTCAAATTTGCCATGAGTGATAAGTAGCACATACACCTTCTCTACGAATAAAGTGAATGTCAAGTTAGCGCTGCGGCAAAAATTTAGAATTCACACAGAAAACATTTCAAAAGCCACTGTACTTACTCACCAATCAAGGATGTGCTAGTACATACATACAGATATGTGGTAAAGTTGACTTTTTAGTGATTGCTTTGTGGCAAGTGGCAAGTAAAAGTGGCGCAAACTGCTGCCTCAGGTTGATAGGCAGCAGTGGGGTGGCATACATGCCACTTAATCGTGCAATATTTTTTTTTTATTATTTCTTCTCTTAATGCAGCAACTAGAAATGCAACTCATGCAACTCTTGGCGACCGCCAAGATTATGAAATTAAGTACTTTCATCCATGCAATACCACACAGCAATGCGTGAGAACGTTTGCCAGCGCATATCAACATTTGATGCATGTAGCATAGCAAATCGTTTTAAATGAAGACATTAATCTTAGCGGAAGTGCCAGGCATAAACATACATTTCAACGAGGCTACAACGTATGTACAAATGTAAGTATGTGTATCCCAGTTGGAAATTACATACATATATGCTATTTATTCTCAATATTCACGTGGCTAATGAGTCCTTAAGTATTTTGGAAGGCAGCATCCGAGTATAAGCTTAGATTTCAAAAGTTGGTTAAAGTTTGTTAGGTTTAAAAAATTTGGTTATATTTGAAATTGGAAAGGCTTCGGACGCATTTTTTCTCCCGGATAACGAACATACTCGGTTCAAGATTTTGAGATTCCGAAACTGAAATATAAGACCATTGGAGAACGGAGAACCGAATTCAAAGTGGAAAATTGTCAGAAAGCTCAGCAATGAAACGCATACAGGGTCACTGTCATATTAGTAAAAAATAGAAAAAATATGGAGGGAAGAGACCCGATTTTTGGACCTGGCACAAATATTTACTTTGAAATGGGTGTTTGGTCCATGGTCTCTAAGGACGAGGTACTAACAATCTAAGTTTTTGTCGGATTGCACATTCAAAAGGATTTGAAAGGCTCATTTCTTGATGTACTTTGAGACGGCCAGGCGGCCATAAGGTCTCATCCAATAGCACAGTTATCTCTACGCTCATCAAAGAGTGATAACGACACTCTCTAACTTTTGGCACCAATGAGCACGGTATTACAATGCTGGTTACCAAGACACTATCTTATCGTAGGTAACGAGGTCGCCGGTAAAGTTGCTAGGGAAGGCTCATGGTCTGTAAATGTGGAACAGTAACCGTCTTGCAAACTCAGCAGGTCCCCCACGAGACTCATAACCGAAATTTGGGTAAACTCAGAGCAGAGTAAATACTGGAGTGAGATAAGGGCCGTTAGAAAGGCTAGTCTCTTTGCAGATTTACAAAAATGAGATAGATCGCTTAACTAGATTCCTAGCTTATGAAAGCGGCCCTTTATCCTGCAATGACTCGCTTCAAAAGCTTCACTCTGCCGTTGCCAGAATAGTCTTGGAAGTCCAGGCCATTGTCCCTTATAATAAGGTACACCCATCTTGGTGTACATCCGCAGGATTCGCTTGCTAGACGTTTTCACCCCCATCAGCTCTCTCGTAGCCAGAAAATTCGCTACTGTAGGGACAACGATGCCGGCCAATCGATCCAATCCCAGGTCTTTCTCCTCATCTTCTTGAGAGTTCGTTTCTTGGTCAAGGGGAAGATAGCTAGATGATTATACATCAATTTGAAGTTAGTTGCTACTTAAGCAGAAATAAATTACCTTTTCTGAGGTAATTGGTTGAGCTATGCCTTACTGGTAAGTTTTGAAATTTCAGAAATTCATTAAAAAAAATTGGTCTGGGACGTCCTTTGTTTCAAAACCAAATGCTCTAGCATTTCCTTTACCGACGTTAAATTTACCTACGTATATATGCATCTGTATATGCATATGCATGCAAGTATATATAATTGATCTGCTAAGTATATCACTCGGACAGCCGCATAATAGAATGAATATTCTAATGCAACAAGGCTTATGCAATGCAAAAATGGCGCCACAAATAAACGACATAATATAATCTGAGCTGATAAAAACATCTACAAAAGTGCGTGCATATAGTCATACACACACACAGATACGTTACCTCACGTCCATGTGCTTGTGCGTAAAACTCGTACTCGTATCAAGTACTGTCAAGACTGTATTTTTTTTGCAGTTAGAAAGCTTTTAATTTTCTTTCGCATGATTTTATTGGATTTCATTTTTTCACGCGCTTTCATGTCACGCAATAATTAATGCGCATACACGCAGAGGAAAGGGAAACTGAGTTGGGCTTCGCTTCTTCAGATTATAGATTACTACATCAGATATTGTTGGCCAATGCTACATTAGTATTTTCGGTTTGTAATGTGTTATGTATGTATGTAGGTATAGCCACTTTGGGACATTGCACTTCTAATGCCCGCTGTCTAGTTTACTGTTTGTACTTATCGCTGGTAAAGAACTTGCAAGCAGCTTAAATACAAATTAGCTTGACACTGAGCTGATGTTCATTGCTTATAGGAGGATGCTAAGATGGGAGGTGTAGTATAATATGGCTTTAGAGAGAAAATGCTGAGAAAGTTATTTTATTAACTAGCGATGGAATATAAATGGGATTTATGCTAAGCACATACATACATAGTACTACGAGTGGCATTAAAAATCTTGCATACAGATGATGGACTTGCTAATTGAAAGCTATGTCGTGTGATTGCATTTATCAGCGGTACCAAGTTTATAAGGATACGTAGCTGCCTATGTTTTACTCGAAACCACCGCTATCATCCAAGTTTTTTAACAACCACGAAGATGTCAACTTCCTTAAAAAAATCATTACCTCATTTTCCGTAATGATTCCCATGTCTTGCACAAATGTAGACTTGAAATTGTCGC
Source organism: Rhagoletis zephyria (assembly GCF_001687245.7). Lineage (NCBI taxonomy): Eukaryota > Metazoa > Arthropoda > Insecta > Diptera > Tephritidae > Rhagoletis > Rhagoletis zephyria. The sequence goes on along the minus strand of NW_016158331.1, from coordinate 74,364 downwards.
TTTGTATTAATCTATAAGTGGAAATCTACCGCTAAACAGCTCAACTGCACAGCATGTGCCGGCAGAAACAACAGCAAATACGAATAAAAAACTGTATCTGAAACGAAAGACTTTGCATGCGAACTTCTAGCATTTACATCAATAATAAATCAATGTCGCTTATTTGTCTTTTTTTTAATAAAAAAAAAATAAAAATAAACAAGTAAGCGGGTGTGCTCTTCTTAGTTCTACCATCTGTTTGATGTTTGCCATTTTTCATGGAATTAGTCACACAAAAGCATCATTCTCTTAGACAAAAGACTGCAGACAGTGTGGGTATGTATGGGGCTGCCATATATGGGTTACTTGCTTAAAGCTAATGCAGGCGACTAATCATTTCAGAAATGAGACATTGAAATTAGACACTCGGTGGGAAAAATTGTAGAGGAACAACATACAAGAAGTGGAAACATTTATAGCGGCCACCCACACTGCGATGACATTTGGCAAGATTATATTGAAAAAAGTATGCACATACATACATATAAAATGGAAAAAGCAAAATATAAATTAATTAAGTGTTCATGGATATAAAGATTTTTTCATAGTTCAAAAAAATTAATTCTGACAACAAAAAATAAAAAAAAAACTATATTCAATCTTCAGAGTACTAAGTTTTAAGTAAAAAATTTTAAAACCTAAAAACCAGAACTGAAAATTTAACTTTCCTTCATGATTCATTTACTTAAAATTTATTATTAAGAGCAAAAATTTAAAGTCTAAAATTCCAAATTAAAAATTTTAAATGTTAAATGAAAAACAAAAAATTCAAACTTAAAAGTGAATAAAAATTCAAAATTCCGAACTCGATGTTGAAAATTTTAAATTCAAAATAAAAAATTCAAAACTCAAAAATATTAATTTCTAAATAAGGAAGCCAAATTACAAATTTCGAAATTCTTATGAATAATAATTTAAATCTCACAATTCAAAATTTGTACATATTTATGATTTATTACTCATAATTTACAATTTATAACACATTTATAAACATAATTTATTATTCATAGTAAATACATAAATCATAATTCGTATTCCTAAACTCAAAATTAAAAGTTTTCGAATCAAATTCCTCAGAAACAGGTACACGTTCAACACTGTAAATTTAGAACTAAAATTTTTCAATTCAAAATTCTAAGCTTCGATACAGTCCAATCCAATTAAAGCTCCAATTATAATGCTGAATTCAAAATTCGAACTTTAAAAATTTTGAACTAAAATTTAAACAGAGTAACTTCAAAATTCATAGTTTCGCAATCATAATTTGTTTATCGAAACTTAAAAATTTAGAAATTTAAATTCTGAGAAAAAAGCACAAACTCAAAACTGTAAATTCAGAATGAAAATTTTCCAACTCAAAATTTAAAACTCCAATTCAGTCCAATCCAATTAAAACTATAATTATGGTTCCGAGTTTAAAATTCGTAGCATGAATATTTAAATTAAGATTTAAACTTCAAAACTAAACATTATAAAATTTCAAACTCAAAATTTCTATATCTATAATCCGGATTTCGAAACTCAATCTTAAAAATTTAGAAATTAAATTTTTATGATGATTTTATGATGATTCAAACTGTAAGTTTAGAATTAAAATTTTTCAACTCAAAATAAAAACTCCAATTCAGCCCAATCCAATTAAAACTCCAATTTTAATTCACACTTTCGAATTCGAAGCCCAAACATTTTAAATAAAAATTTTAACTTCAAGTCTCTAAATTTTAAAACTAAAATGGTAAAACTCCGAATTTAAATGTAAAATTCGAAACCTAGAGTTCAAATTTCAAAATCCGGTGTTCAAAAATTCAAAGTTGTAAAACTAATTTACAAAATACAAAAAAAAAATAGAAATTAAAATTTTAGCGTAGAAAATAAAATTTTAAAATTCAAAGTTCAAAATTTAATGCCCGAAGTTTTAAGTTTCAAAATCCGAAATCCTAAATTTTAAAACTTTCAAATTAAAATTTTAAAATCACCAAAATTTAAATGCTAAAATCCGGAATTAAAAAAAAAATCTAACTCATAAATATATACATATATGAAAACTCAAAACTCGAAAATTAAAATTCAAAATTCCAATTTCAATATTCGAGCTTCAAAAAACAGAAATTTCCAATTTGAAATTCAAAATTCAAAATTTTTAATTGAAATTTGAAAATACAAGATTCGAAATGTATGATTCAAATGCGAAATAAAAAATTTCAAAATTTAAAATCTAAAAATTCAATAACAACCTTCAAAGTCCCGCAATTTAAATTCACGCACAAAAGTACGTCTGCATTTTCACTTTTGCTTCTTCCAAAGTAATCGAATAATTTCCCTTACCATATTTCATTGGGAATATCCTTCAATGTAAACAGCTTGCTGGCAATCAACATTTTTATTATGGTTGGCAATAAAAAAATCGTACCAATTGTTGCAGTTAGACGTACATACGTACATGTATACTAGGCCCAGCGAAAGCTAATGAAGGCCGTCGCAATAAACATTTGTAGAGACACGTAAAAATGTATTTTCCTCTACATTAAAATCACATAAATAGACGACAGCTACGACTTTTACAAAATGCATCAACAGCAAACAAATGCATACAAAAAAACACTTGTGTATAAACACAGATTGCATACATAGGTGAATACCATCTCAGCAGCATGAGGGCAAATGTCTGGGATAAGTGATAAAAAGTGTCATAAAAGAGGTGATTGGAGTTGAGGACGTTCATTGAAGTTAGCTAAGTCGCTTACAAGCTGTTGTGATGAAGTGGTATTAGGAAACTGGTATGTTTTTTTTTTTTTAAGTCTGACGCTGTTTGTTATTGAGCAGTTCGTTTGGTTTTTAATGAATCGACGCAGTTGGAGTACATTTTTAGTAGTGAAATAGATACCAGCACAAAAATTGGAGAAGATTGAGTTGACTGCATCGTTTCCCAGACTTAGGAGTGCATCGATTTTAGCACAATTCTGAAGGTCTCCAATAAAGTCTGTATTTGACAGAGAGTGTAAGGTTGGGGAAGATATAAATTATGTTGCGGTATTCAGGGCGCAGAGTGAGACATAAAAAATGCGCCTAAAAGTACATGAAGTGTTGTGTTAGTTAAAATTTTTAAAGATATGCAGACCCAAATAAAGGTTTCTTAACTTGCTAGGCGCTAAATGTTTATGCAGAGCCACTACAGCTACCAGAATCGAGAGACCCGATTTCAAGTTGATCCCAGGCTCATATTTCCGAGAGAACTCCACAGGTAGACAAGGGTGCTGCCACTCTCTCTTTTTTTCTGGCGGTACTAGTGCTGCTTTAAGTTAGGGGCCAAAAGCACCCCACTGTTTCCAATTAGGGCCGATCGTTGCGCTCTCCCCAGTCTACCTATGAACGTTGCCCTTTCCAGTGCACACCAAAAAACGACGACTCCATAAAACAAAATGTGCTGAACTAAGGTTTAAAAGAGCCAGGAAGTAACCTGGTGTGAAGGGCCCAATCTCTTAAGTTGTCGATTTATTTATCGATGTTATTATCAAAATATTAATCGATGCTATTATTGATCTATATATCGACATTTTTATCTATAAATATATCTTTATTTTTATCGATAGATTAATCGGTATTTTTGTCCACATATTTATCGATCTTAAAATCTCAAGGTAGTATTGAAAATCCCGAAGTAGTCGCTAGAATATCGAAAATCCTGAAATTGTCCCAAAATTGCCGAAGTTGCCCAGTAAAGTCTCTAAGTGTGGATTTAGTTACGAAAATCCTAAACAGACCTCAAAAATCTCGAAAACCTCGAAATAGTCTCGAAAATCTTGAATTAGTCCGAATTACTTAGTCGCGAAATACTTTAATTTTTCACTAAGTAGATTTCAACTATTTAGTATTTAATCAAGTCATAACTACTGAGCGGAGTATCCGGTATTTAGTGAAGCCATAAATAATAAGTACTTTTATGTCCAGCATTTAGCAAAGGCAAAGTCTCTAAATACTTTGGCGCATAAATGAAGCCAAAGTCCCAAGTACCTTTGGACGCGGTGTTCCGTTGGGTGAAACTAACTAATGGCGATTTCGTTTGTACCGAAAAAGGTTACCTTTTCTTTGCCCTCTACGCACAAATACTAAGAAGAGGGCAATGAGAAGGCAACATTTTTGGTAGAAATGAAAACGCCATAAGTACCTTTAGACACTTAGAATTTTGAATTATCCAGGATATTTATAACCTGACATAGCCAGATTGTGCTAGAGATCTACCTGCTAAGGTACACAACCTTAAGGAGTCCGTTATTCTCCACCCTGGCTACATTGAACCGTTCCATCACTGCATGCCGTCTGGAAGCCGGGTATATGGATGCCATGGAAGCTCTGTCAAAAGCTCTATCAAAAGATACTGCAGTGCTATCTCACAATATCGATATATTCTTGGCAGTTAGGCTATCAAAGCAGACTTAATTACTTACACTGTACAACTGAGGGTTCAAAAGACATCTGGAAGAGACTTCAGAGAAAACCGTTAGCGGGAATTGATTGATGCTTCTCTTTAAGAATCCATAAAGATTAGCTTAAAAAATCCATCTCAAAGTGCAAAATCAATCAACCCATCGTTAACAACATTGCAAGGTAACAAAGTTACTGCAGATAAGCCGTTATACAGCTGTCCATTAAATACAACTTAATCAACAAATGAGCTGCCAAGTAAATTAATATCTAACGTTGCAAAGTAAGTAGCTAGGCAACTCGGTGGCTATGTGCCACAGCGTAGAGTACTGGCAGGCAGTGAAGCGATAAAATGATGAAAGAGTCACAAGAAGATAACACCAAAGCAAACATAACTCATTAAAGCTTGTTAGCAATCGGCGATGAGTCAAGCGAGCTAGGTGGACGAAAGGCCAAGGAAGATTTGAGTTACAAGTGGTGCTTGTAGAACTGCGCTCGTAAGCTGGATTGCCTGTAGAAATTCTAATGTCCAGAAACAAAAAAAAAGAAGGAAATAAGGAAAAAAGAACTGAAGCAGTTGTCATTGGAACATTTGTAAGCCAAACGACTGCTACTGCCGTTGAATGGGTGTGGGCTAACAGTCAACAAGCGCCGCTAGATCATCGCTCTTCTTAGTCGTTTACAAAATGCTGGGAATGTGCAACGACAAATGCAAATGATGTGCAAAGCTGGGACAGTCAATTGAAGTGTTGATTATTGACCGATAGTGTGTTGACAAACCCCAAGTGTTGAGGACGAAGAATTGAAGGAAAAAGTATTGGCAGATGTGAGTACAGCCACTACTTGTTTGTGTAAACAGCTGCAACACATCTCAGCTTACTGAATATGAAATTCATATAACTACTTATTTACTTACGCCGATAAGTAGTAGTTAAACACAGCTTTACTCTTATCTGATAAAGCCAACGAATTAAAAGAAGCTAAAGAAGAAGTTCAGTTACGCGCACGTAAAATAGTTCACTAAGCTGGCCACTCTCTGTTCATCATTTGGTAGCATTGAGAGCTAAGCAAACTGTTTGTTGTGGCTGGTGCGTGTTAGTAAATATTTGTACAGATATCAATCATAGCTACTGGTTGTCAGCCATGCTGCCACATTGACCGTTTGCGTAGCTGCCGGTACATCCGTTGTCGTTAACTGTCAATGACTGCTATGATTCTAATGAGTTTGTTGATTGCTCGCAGATATTAGTAGCTGGAGAAGAGGCATACAGAATGTGCAAACAAATCAGAAAGAAAAAATTAAATAAATAAATAAAATTAGCATACAAAAAGTGGCAAATGGCAACCAACCGCGTACTCTTCGTCTTTTATGTTTTACAAATCTTTTCTTTGCTTTTGTTTGGTACTACATGAGCTTGCATGACAGAGACTTTGATAATTTTTTTCTCTTGAGTATTGAAGTATTGGAATTTGTTTTGACTAGATATTGTTTATGTTGCAACTGCGCGTAAAAAACATGCATTTTCTAGCTGGCAATTTTTTTTTTTGGTTTATAAGAAACTTTTACTCATGGCAGGGTAAGTAGGATTTAAAGTATTAAAGAGAACTTTTCTCAGAGGAAAAAGAATATGAATTGTATAAAATATTTAACCCTTCATCAGGCGTAATATGCTGACTGTCAATTTCGGGCGCAATGAGCCTAACTGTCAAATTTTTAAAAACACATAATAAACACACAATTATATTATTTAAACATCTGGGAAATAATGTCACGTTTAGGGATATGCAACACAAATAAATTTAAACGTAAAATAGTTTAGAAAAAATGCAAATATTTCATAAAAATTTAACTCTGGCACATATAAATAATAGTTACTTTTAGATGAGTAATAAAATTGAAAAAAGAAATGTACAATTAATTCTAAAAATACTTATTTTAATAAATGTGACAAGCTTGGGCGTAATTATATTACTTACATTTATTTGCCTTTAATATCTAATGCATAGTACTGAATAAACCACAAACTTTTCTCCTTGAATTTAATTAAAAACTTGTCCGTTAAAAATTTTACACTTCGTGAACGTACCTATAACCCCCCTTAAAGTATTTCACTGAAAGTGTAAGACGGTACTGCTAGAGGTCCTTCCAAAATGCATTTTGACAGGTTACTGGTATTTATTTGTTTGACTGAATAAATCTGTCCAATATATACTAATATATATTTTGAAAGTCGTTATTTTTTGTTCACAATAGTCTTCAACGGCTATACCGATTTTTTATTTTATTTTTTCGGAAACCTATTGCAGTCTTTCTAAGAATGGTTTTAGGCCCGAAAAGTTTGATATATAAAGAAAGCGTCACACCTCCAATACAAACAGAATTTTTCATACTCCATATCTCTGGAAGTGTTCATAATTGATTGCTAGAACTTGGTATATATGAAATCAATTCCATCCATCCTCATGGAGAAAAGTAGAACTATTTAAAGAGGAGATGTTTTATCTTCCAAACGTACTGAAAATTGTACCAATTTTTGTATGTATATATACTTGTAGTTCTTCTGTACGTGTTTGTGAGTGAACTCTTCATTCGGCGCATTCATCCAGGAAATACAAAAATAACAGTACTAGTAGTAGCAAGTACATCACAACACAATTACAGGTTTTTAATTAACTGTCACGAGCAAAAGCTAGTCGCAGGTAGATAACTCAATTGAAATAGAAACAAAAGGGATCACTTAAACAGTTATGACAAGTTGGGCAACCTGCAGCTGCAATGCTTTAATAGTAGATACAAGTGCAGCGTCTGATTTGTAGATTTGTGGCAACCTACAGCCTAGAACTTACAACAACAGTCGCATAAAGAAGCACAGACATTGAAGATTGCAGTGCAACATGTGCAAAAGGAAAACAAGGAAGCAAGTTAGCAACAAGCTTAACACAATTTGTGTATACATATATTGGTGAGCATTATTGTTGCAGAAGTCGACTGTTGGCGGCATCGTTAAGAATTTCGCTCCAGCTACATGGCCTTAAGTGTATTAGGCTGGAAGTAATAGCTTAACAACAAACAACGAAAACCGACAGACCGACAGATTCATATTTGCTGGCGATTGACAACAACGCCGCTAGTTTATGGGCAAAAGCACTTAGAAGTCAATTGAAATTTTAACAAGCAAACGACAGTCGGCTGGCGGCAGTTAGCTGTCAGCAGCTGGCCGCACTAGACTAATGTCTAGGCTATTGGTAACTGTAAGAAGAACGTTAATTAGTATGAAATTACCCGCACTTGGCATTCGCGGTGTGTGCAACATTGTTGGCTGCATGGCTGAAACAAGTTGCATGCTACATACATTTCGCTAGGTAGCATTTTATGAGCGCACCTGTATGGAGCTGTTTTTCCTTATTGCTACTTGAGCCATAACTTCGTCACAAGACTAAATACACTTATCTGTTGCAGTCCATTTAAAAAGTAAAACAATTTGTTGCTGTCTGCTGAAAATAGTAAAATATTATTTGAGTGATTCATGGTTGGAAGGCATGCAGGAAGAAGCCTGCTCGCAATCATGTATGCTACACGCGGTCCACTCGCATATTTGCATGCTCGGTTGTTTGCCCACTTTGGTGCTAAAGCTTGCCGAAGTACAAGTGGTTTGTTGTAAATAATATTTGTAGTTACCAATTTGGGTTATGGCTGCGATGAAATCTTATGATCTGCAAGTTTATTTAGTTTAATATTGCTGCTATTAGTGGCAAATACTTAATGCTTATTTATGGTTACGCAATTTATGAGATTACATGGCTATGAATTGTAAGAGACCAAAAAAAATATTATCAGATGTATAACCACTTCTAAGAAGATCTTATCTTAACTGCTTAGAATGTGATATATATCCGATCATCTTCTTGGTATCTTGTTTAGTAATAATTTCAGTCACATTTAAATAAAAATATGCCATCACGCAAGCCAATTTTTAAAAGGTGTTGCAGGTTTATAACAGAGTAATTGCAACCCATTAAACCAGTGAGAAGTGGCTCGCGCTTAATCTTTTCAGTGGTACCGCATCCGATAACTACATGCCCGTCCATGGTCAGAATTTCGCATTGAGTTATATCGGTTCTTTCTTCGCACGAGGAGGTCTTCGCGTTATGCTAAAGCCTTTTAGCAATAAGATTTTTAAAAATTAAATTAAACTAAAAGTAAAAAAAGTATTTAAAAAAAAACTAATAAATAAAAGATTATTTAATTAAAACAAAAAGTTAATTATGAAAATAAAGCAAAAATAAATATAAATGTTTTTAAATATTAAACGAAATAAAATAAAAATGGTTTCTCTTTTTAAAACAATATAATTTAAAAATTCAAAAAAAAAAATTTAATTAAATAAGACAAATATATTTTTCCTTTTATATTATTTATATTTTTCCTTATATAATTATAAGACAATGAAATTAACAAAAGAAAACCGACTACATTAAAAAAGAAGAAATAAATAAAACAAATTCTAAAAATGAAATTAAACTCAGAAATATATGTTTTTCTTTTTAAACAACAAAAAAAAAATTAGAAGAAAATTAAGCCAAAACAAAATTGAAAAAATTATCAAAAGAAAAAAAAAGTTCCTAGAAATTAAATGAAATAAAAGAAATATGTATATCATTTTAAACAATAACATAGAACATATAAATTAAAAAAGAAAAAATAAAAAAAATTTAAATAATAAATAGAAGTTTGCTGGCCGACTGGAACTCGGATGTTTTAAATGGCACGCCTGCTAAATGCTTTCCTTCATAATACCTTTTCACCACGAGTGGTGAATGAGAAGTTTTTTTTTCTGTGCTGGAATAACAAAAGTCTCTCGAACAAACTTGCCATTTGTCTTTCAATAGTCTTTCGAAAGACTTTTTACTACCTTAGCCAGAATTTCCCTGTTAGTTACATGCATATATGTATATATTTAGGATAGGTTATAAAATAATGGCCATAAAAAATAAAATAGGTGTAAATTGCTTTGTAAGATGACTACTGAACTAGTCTCGAAATGGTTCTGAGCTAGTCCCAAAATGATCCCGACCTAAGCCCGAAATGTTCCGGTAGTTGTCCTGAACTAGTCTGAAAATGGTAAAAGACAAATTGTCGTGAACGAATCCCGAAATGGTCCTGGAAAGGTTCCAAAATGTTCCTAAAATTTTTTGTGGCTAAGTCCGGAAATAGTCCTGAAATAATCCTGAACTAGTCCCGAAATGATCATGAACTAGTTCCTAAACGGACCTGAAATAACCTTGACAAGTGGTTTTGTATACACAAGAAACAATTACGGATTTTCTACTGGGTTACACAAAAAATAGTTGCAAATTTTCTGCTGGGTTATACAAATTTTTTACCCACACCGCCAGCTAAGATGTTTACACATCAAAACTTTACTTTAGTGAATCTGCATATCATTTACCGAAGCTGCTCAATTATTAACTTAATCATATTTCTATGTATATACATATATGTATGTATGTATGTATGAACACTGATTATGATATTCATATCAATAATAATACCTCTTAACAAACTAACGTTATTGCTTGTTATGTTATGAAAATCTGGGCGAAATTGTTTGCTTGCTTCCCACAACTGTTATGCTTTCCAGAAGAAGATAGCGGCAACTGAATAGCACAGCCGTGGTAAATACCCACACCGACATAGCCGAAAGCGATGCAAAATATTCGTTTCGCTGTCAAATGCTTAACATTTTGTTTAAGAATACTAGAATGCATCACTTAACGATTTGTTGCATGCAACTTGTAATTTAAAAGGCAGCAAAATACATAGCAACCGCACCGCAAAACGAAAAGCCAAGAGAAATTTAGATAAGAGCGGAAATAGTTTGATGGGAAGCATCTGAAGAACTCAAGTGCAGTTTGAGCCGTTCAGCTCACTCTATTAACTGATGTAGAAGCCTTTGGCCAGAGCAAAAACAACAATAGCAAAAACAACAATGGTAGTAGCAACAACAGCGGCGACTAACTAACTGTACTCAGTCTATCGTTGGCTACATCAAGCAAAGCTGCAGGCATTCTTTGCGCTTCAATGCGTTTGTGTGAAATATTTTTGCCAAAGAAAGAAGAAAAAAATAAAAGCAATGCTAAAAAGCACTTTGAAATAATGCGCAGATCTAAGCAATCGAATCTGAGCGATTTGCAATAAAACACCGTTTTTTATTTGTTTATACCACGCGCTGCACGCTGCATAAGTTAAATGCGATTTGTGTTGCATCACTGCCTCTGGTTGCTCTCAGTGCTTTTGCTGGCTGCCGTTTGTGCTGCTTCTGCTCTGCAGTTCTAGGTCACCGTGTGCGAAATTCGAGCTCGCGTTCAAGAATTCACCGGCATCTCAACACATTTCGCTCTAAACAAACTTGAGTTGTGTATTAGCGTACTTTTGTGGCACAAAAAAGTGGGCGGACATCGCTCAGCGAGCAGATAATATCTATTGCGCTTGTTAGAGGTGCGCATTGTTGTTATTTATTCAGAAGTTTTGTAAGTATGTCAAGTGAGCGTCCTGCTTTTCGGTTGATGTCGCTTTTGCTGCTTTTTAGCTATGCTGGTAATGGAGTTGATCATAGGTTGCTTCCTCCCGTTGTTTACGCTTAGTTTGGTGGATTTTTCTAGTACATGTAAGTATGTATCGATACTTGAGTGGAAGATCGACCTGCCTCGGTAGCCAGTTCGAAAACACCCTATCTCAGAAAACTTTTCAAGAACGCTCTATTTCAGAATAAATAGGGATGCGACATTTTATCAAGTTTTGGCTATTTTTCTTTTGTTTATTTTTTTGTGCTGTGTATTTTTATTTAATGTGCTGACCTTTACCATTATATTTGAAAAATATCGAATTTGCAGTACGGTTACTATATTTGGCCGTAAGATATTTATATGGGAACGTCCCACAGTGGGACGGCCAAAGTAAGTGACAATCGAATAGGTAGTGCTGGCTTACTGGCTTACTTTCTTATCTCTACAGTTTCTTCCAAATATTTATGCGGGGCTCCGAGTGTGGTGGCTACGTGGCCATTGGCTGAGCATCCCGTTAGTATTCCGGTGAAAAGACGAACTTTGTTTCTGTACGCCTTGGGAAGATTAATGTAGCTGCTGTTGCCCGCTGCACTGCTTATCTCCTCAACTACGATTAGGGAAGATATAGACGTAGGTTGAAGGTATCATCAGCATACCAGTATGCGTCTCGAGTTGGTTTTTACCGAGTCTAAGGCGAAGATAGCAGCTTGACTGTACACAAGGAAGGCAAGTTTAAATGGATCTAAGTCGATCAAGCTTACCAGCTTGGCTACCATGTCAATTACATATATTCCAGCCTGTGATCTGGGAGTATATAGACCACTCCTAAATACCGCTTCTAAAGGAAAACGTCAGATCAAAAAAGCCATCTCCATTTGAAAGTAATTTGTGGAGATCTATGATCATCTGATCGCCTGTAAATACAAATTTCTTATAAAAACTCGGAGATAAAGAACGAACCTCTAATCATACTTTCTGGTCAACATAATCAGCCTCTACCAGTCGCTATCTATTAAACGAAAAGTAACAAATTTTATACTTCGTTTTAAACTATTTAGTCTGAACTAAAAGCATTGCCAAGCCGAAGCTTAAGCTGTCATATTCGTAGTTTTTGATTGATTTCCGTCAATTATAAAGTCATTCGGAAGAGAGACTAAAATGAAACTGTCATAGCAGTAAACCAATGTAAAGAAAAACACAAAACACAAAATCCACTTAGTAAAATGTATGTAACAATGGCATAATGTGGCATACGGCATACGGCATGTGGCATGTGGCGGCAAACTAAAACAATACTTTATGCGGCTATGTGGTGTAGTAAGCGGAAAGTGTTGAACCACGAAGACATGCTAAATCAAGCAGAAGATGGTATCAACACCAGCAAATAGCAACAAAAGCCAAAACGGTTCATGTTGATGTTGATGACTTACAACAAGTAATTGGCTGCGCTTCATATGTGCCACCACACAAACAACAATTGAAAAAAAAAACAACAACAAAAGCAAAAGCAAAATGATGGTCATCGTAACCACACACACACTATGCTGTTGGACAATGCGTGGCAGCCGAGTTTAAAGCTGAAGCTGAGTTGCTGAGACTGCGGTTGTGGCTGGACATTGGGCAACAGTTGGTTAGCGGACGGGCAGAAGCGATGGCCAGTGGCAGCAACCACAAAACGCACATCAACATTACTTCCCCGGTTTTTGTGAGTGACTTCACTGTTGTTGTAGTAATTTTTTTAATTTTTTTTTCTTTAATTTTCATCTTCATTGTCAGCAGTGCGGTTGAGCGTAGCACTGCGGTCGCAGAGACCGAGCAAGCGGTGTGCATTAATGCACTTTATAAATAATGTAAACACACACACATATGTTATGTATGTGCTATACTGGCGTGTGAGTATGTCAAAAGGTCTGTCATGTAATGCACCAGAAATTTTGCGGGTTAAATTTTAAACTTGAATTTGTATGCGGGCGATTAGTCGCATGGCCGGTCAGTCAGTCAGTCAGTTTATATGCGTTTGCATGGTTGAATGATCGCTGCATCGGTCGGTCGGTCGTTTGGTTGGTCGTTTGATCGTTTCGGCTGACCGTCAGTTGGGGATGATCATACTTGATTGCGGGTCAAGTTCAAGGATTTTTTGTGTTGGCACTCAACGAGCGTAAAAAAAAAATTGAAAATAAAAGTTCGTCAAGGTGAATTGAAGCGTTTCACCTGCAACGCACATATTTGTACTCACATACACACGCACATGAATGGTGGCATGGTAGTTGCATGCAACCAACCAGCGTGATGGATATGCCGAATTGGTTTGTTGAGTGTGCCACTCTGTGGTACGATCAGACAGACAGGCTGGCAGTCAGCGGTCAGCAGTCAGCAGTCAGCAGTCAAGCTAAATGAAGTGGCATGGCTAATGTTGCAACATTTAAATCGGCGGCGGATTGATTTGTAATGCGTTGGGTAAAGCGTTTTAAGCGTAGTTTTGGTTTGCGCAGAGAACTTTATTCTTATTTTATTTTTTTCATTTATTGCATGAAGATAATATGCAAAGGTAAATCGATTGTCAGCAGCTGTCTCATTAGTTAATTTGTAGACTAAAAGCAACTTCATCATTTTTATTGACTTACGGGAAAATTTAATAAAACAATTTAATAGTAAATAATAAACTGCAAAGTCCAAAAAGCCTACAATAGGTATTGTAAACGAGCTGCAAACGAATGCTTTAACTCGGCAAACTTTTTTGTGGCAGTAAAATTAAAAGTTTTCAAATATTTTGAAATTTTTTTGCATGGTTTTTTATGATTGATACATTTATCATCTGTATCAGTTTCTTAAATACAGATCTGCGCAGATTACGAGATTTCTTTAAGGCTCTTTAATAAAAATTATTTTATTTTTTTTAAGTGAATTTATCATTGCGCCATGTGGGTACGGCTAAATATTTCCATACTTTATGATAAAGAAACATTAAAAATAAGAGTTTGTTATGGATTTAAGGAGTTTTAATTGATTCCTTGTTTTTTTTTTTGAGAAATAAGTTATTAAAATAAAAAAAGTGCCTAGTGCTCCCATGAAGTTAGATGTAATTTTATTGCCATGGCTTGTTGGACGTAGAAAGATCGCAAATTATTGTTTATCCAGATTCTTAGCTAATTTTACGCAACGCATCACTAAACAACTCTTTTTTGCTTACATGGAAATTTGCTGCAACAATGTAAATGCAGGTCAATTGTCGCCGTAGATTTTAACTTTCGACTTGTTGCAATGAATTCTTTCAGAAACGCATAAGTAATTCTCTCTTTGAATCTCTATCATCTTCTTGTTTTTAGCGTATTGTTGCTATAACTGCACTTTTAGCCGAAGGTTAGTTACGAGTGTTGATTTTTTATGACAGGAACCGTAAATAGAAAGTTCAATAAATTTTTAACAGAACATTTTCCACCGGCCTTCATTCAGTGAATAGCAGTGTGTTTGTATGCCAAATTGCTGCAAGCAACGTTGTGGCTGAAAATTAATCATAAATGTGTGCCAACTGCAGTGAAGGCGTGTGTGTTGGTTCATCTATGGAAGTGGATATGTTATTAATGATGCCAATAAAAATGGGAAAGGCCATGCAATTGAAAAGTGTTATAATAGTTATAGAAATTGAGACGAGTAGTAAGGAGGGAGGGGCAGTGTCATACCTAGGCATCGAGAAAAGTGCATTCGCATTTGAACCAGACAGAATGTGGATTCTAGAAGAATACAACTGAAATACGTGCTAACTGATATTTTTAATATTTTTACAGCATTCGAACTTTTCGAATAAAAAAAAATATACATTTTTTTCGGTGTAATTTCGCAGAACTTTTTTCCCCTTTTAAAGAATTATTGAAAAGCTACTCTGAATAGCTTTTTTGTCTTTTTGCTGCATTCCATATGACAGCTTCACAGAAGTGATAGCAGAAAGTTCCCGAAAATACTCGTAAACCAAAATCGGAATAATGCCCATATGTGCCGAAGAGTCACGAAAAAATTACGAAAAGTTCAGAAAGTTGCAGAAAAAATAAAACACGGAAGATCGTGTAAAAGCTCAAAAGTTTCCGAAGAGTTCTAAAAATGCTCAAAAGTAAAACTCTTAGAACTGGGTATCAAATAAAAGGGCCGTTTACAGCGCTCAAGAAAAACGAAAAATTCATACAAAATGACGCACAAGAAATCGAAAAGAAATTTTCTTCTATCAAAATTTCTCAAATTAGTTTGCAAGAAAAAAAAAATGCGCGTGTATTTATCTCTTCAAGAAAATTTACAGCAAATGTAAAGTGCCTTTTCAAGCAACAGACATCTATAGATTTAACAAAAAATTAAATCTTTTGGTGCAGAATGATGAAAAAGTATTTAAAAAATACTTTTGAAGTGGTATCCCTGAATATCCTTGAAAGTTTGCAATATTTATTATTGAAAAGAGTATATGTTCAGGACTAACTTTGTGGCTTAATAAAATTAAGCTAATAGAAGGGGAATTTTCAATGCCTATTTCTTTCTTTTGATCCCCGTAGAAATTGATTTTTTGTATTCTACGGATATTTCTCTTATATGTGGTACCCGCAATTTTATTTTCCATTGCACTGAATTTTTATAATAATTTTTTGAAATAATCATACATTTTAAATTTCGAAATCTTAAAAAAAAAAATCCAGACGTCTAAGAGATAAACTAAAAATGCCGTTTTCCTATATTTGGTATATAGTTTTGTGAATATTTCGATTATTTCGTGATCTGCCATAGTTACCATTACCTTGTAAATTTTTATGTGGGAGACCTTAAAGGCCACCTGCAAGTTTAAATGAAATGGTTGATGGCCTAACACTGAGTGGGTGGTCCTAAAGTGCCAGTATACATAGTACGCCACGACTACTTCTGCTGTGGCTAAATGTTGACTAAATCTCATAGCCGAACTTATAAATTTTCAAATCTTTTTGATGGGTTCAAAACCTACACTGGAACAAGCTTCAGTATTCCAAGCCGATGTATTTTCAATCCCCAAGGCTATGGACTATGTGGTGGAAAATAGGTGGAGAAGGACATCAGGCTTCTACGTACCGCCTAGACAAGTTCGAGAATGAAAATATCGGCTAAATTATGTTGGGCATCATAACGAACTTTGTTTAGCTGAATTCCACTTCACTCGAAAGTGTTTGATAATGACACATTTAACCATTTGGCTTAAGAGATTCAGGATCAGGTCCTCAATAAGTTATAGCAATCCCACCTTCGACCATGGAAGTCGCAGAATTTCGCTTGGAAATGACTGGGAGGGAGGTAAGCAAAAACCTTAATATCAGAGGGTCGTGCCAGATGTTTTATTTCATTGGACAGATTAGACTGCAGACAGCTTATGGGACACATGACTGAGTTGAAGAGAATCAGATGGCGACACACTTTTTCTGTCTTTGTCCACCTTTTAGGTACAAACAAATGAGGTCATTAACTTGGGCTGCATCTATATTCTATGCGTTGCTTTAAGTTTTGGCTAAAAAAAAAATAAAAATAAATCAGCCTCAACTCACTGTTGGACATTTTTTGCAGAGGTAAGAGGGTTTTCGAAGACTTCCTGAGCAACTTGAATGTCACTCCTTACCTTAGTTTGGTGTCTGCGCCACCTTTAACTTATTAAAAAATATTATATTTTATGTGAAGTCGTCAATGTATTTGAAGCAGAAAGGCAGCTGAAGTTAGCTCCACTTCCATTTTTGGAATTTCTGGAATTCATTCCCATTACACTAACCGACCTTTCTCTACGCGTTCCAATTCGCTGCCCGCTGGACCTTAACTCATCCACTACTTAACTGTACACCATTTACCTTTCGAAGACTAGCCATTTACCGCCCCAAACAGCGGCACCACCTTCGAGCGTAGCCGTAAATTGGCGCTGTGTGAAATGTACCAGAAAGCGAGTGATAAGCGCAGCGTAAGCAATCACACAAGCTCGAAATCTTGCGCGCGCCAACACCAAAAACAAAAACTATAACAACAACAAGCAGATAACTGTGCCACATTTTGTGGAACACCAACGCGGTGGCACAATGCTTCAAGTGCTTCAAGTGCTGCGAGTGCTGTGCGCTGTCTTCATTTGCTTTCGCGCTGTGTGCAATCGGACACTGCCATCGCCATTAAATGCAAATTATTTCATTCCTGTGCCAATTTACTGGCCGCTGCTACAAGCCGTGCCTCTATTTTTGCATGCCATGCAAAAAATTGTGAGTAGGTTGTGTATCAGCGTATGTGTGTGTGTGTGTGTGTACGCGAATAGACTGTGTCACAATTACAGCTTTGCATTGCTTGCCACCGCCGATGTGGCAATTTGCTTTGGTTGTGCCACTTCTTGTTTTCCATTTGATTGCTATTATTGCTGTAGCTATTTGTTGTTGTTGTTGATATACTTGAAATCCTGTTATGCTGCACTATATTTTATTGAATTTACCATTTCGCTATTGTTAGCGCTGATTTGGTTTTGTTGTTGTTTTGAGTGCGATTGTGGAACGCCGTTTCTTTTTTAATGGCAATAACCGTCAACATTCGCCGGTGGTTGTGGTGCATCACATCAACAAACATCAACTTCATTCGACCAACCGACCGCCTCAAATTATTAACAACAGCTGAATTGGAGCGTCAAGGCAATTTCAAAAATTTCATTTGTTTACTTTGGTTGCCACTAAATTGGATGACTGTGCGCTGTTAAAATTACTGAGGTGGGAAAATTCTGAGTGATTCTGGGAAGAAATTGGTGGCGCTTATTGATTTCTTGTTGCTATTTGCTCAAAATCAATTGGACTAACAACATAAGACACGAATAACTATTTATGTAACGTGGAGTGAAGGCTCATGTTTGGTATTTGTGTGAATGAGCCTCGGGGTGATAGGTTACTAGTTTAATTTTGAGTCATAACGATGTGCAATTAACTATGTGCAGAAGTGAGCTATGTGTATAGTTCAATGTTTGAGGAATCCAAAGAAAATTCATTGAAATTAAGAACTCGCTGAGTTTTCATGGAAATTAAATTAAAAAGTTGAAAAATACAACTAAAGCATTGATGCCAGTAAAGGTACACTTTCTATGGGGCAGAACCAGGGACCGTAACAGTTATAACTTTTTCGCTCTTTAACAGTTATTTTTTGACTTTCATTTAATTAGTCCGCGAATAAATATAAATTAGTCACTGACTTTTATTTTTTAAATCATACTTATAAAAGTCATTTGCATAAGTCGTAGTAAACTTTTGTTCTCCAACACCTTCTTAACTGCGAAAAATGATACATGGCTTTTATACGTATAACTTAAAAAATAAAAGTCGGTGACTGATTTATATCAATGACTTCTAAAATTAAAAGTCACTGCCAGAGTTTTATTGATGACTTTTATAAATAAAAGTCTTCGATAACTGTTATCTAAAGCATGTCATATATAAAAATCAAAAATAACTGTTATTTTCAGATTATTTAGACAAAAATCTAAAATTATTGTTATTTTGGATTTAGAAAAAAAAATCAAAAATAATTGTTATTTTTTTTATTTGCATAAAAATTGAAAAAAAAATTTTTTTTTCAAATTTGATTTTCGGTGAAAAAAGAAATCGATTGGTATGTATCACTAAATTGTACAACATTTGCTTCATAGTGAATTTTTCAATGACAGTTTTCATCAATAACTGTTATATTCGGTCCCTGAACAAAACGATAGCGGCGGAGCGGATGAGCGCATGCATTGAGATAGGAATAAGTAGAGGTATCCACAAGAGGGTGTATCACTGTTGGGTTGGTTATAGTGATTTGTTACCTTGTTGACAAATACTTAGCAAATTGTAGCCAGTTTTAAGCCAAAGTACGTAGATATATAAAAAATTGCCAGTTTTAATAAAGTTAAAAATTGTATACAGATATTGACGGCTGCGCTCTGAAATATTCCGCAGATATGGTTGAACAAATGTCGCAATCTTGCCGGTGCTGGGTACTCGGAAATAAAGTACCAGGACCGGTAGTCTTCACGCGACGTCACAGCTGACATTTGCCAGAAAAAGAATTAA
The DNA here is from genome assembly GCF_001687245.7 of Rhagoletis zephyria. NCBI lineage: Eukaryota > Metazoa > Arthropoda > Insecta > Diptera > Tephritidae > Rhagoletis > Rhagoletis zephyria. The sequence continues at coordinate 55,276 of NW_016158331.1, read as the reverse complement.
TTGCGTTTAATTTTTTGGCTTTGGCAAGTCAAAGGCAGCCCTGCAGGAAATGGGACTAGTTTGCAGCTAACTATTAACTAACGAGCAGTCAACTATTTATTAACAAAATATTTTTTACTTTTTTATTTATTTATTAAAATTATTTTATTACATTTCATATTTGTTTACATATTCTGCTGTAGGTGGTCCCATATTCGAACATCGTCAGACATAACTTCAAAATGACAATACAAAATTTCGATCTTGTCCTGAACACGTAAAAGAATATGCGAAGTTCAGAAAAAAAGTGTATGAAAAGTAATTTTTGTATGAGGATATTTAAATAGAAACTTGTAAAGAAAACAAACTTCCGATAACGACTGCATGACTCCTGCACGACTTTACCACTAACTTAAGGTTAGTTTTAGCATAGCTAATCAAAAGTAAGTTATTCATCGAACTCCCGCAAAAACTAACTAGAAGTTAAACATTTTAGTCGATTGATAATTTTTTTCTGCAGGGAGATGTCGCTGAAAGCTTAAGTTATTCGAAATTGTCAAACTGTTAGGCAGTTAATGAAGAAGTATTTTTACTGACTGGTTTGGCTTTTTACTGCAAGGTACTTTAGTTTGCATAATGTATGTAAAATATGGCTTGAATGACTTCCACTAATCCAATATGTGGGTCATAACCTATGCAACATAGATCAACAAATTTTCTGTTACATTTCTACTTTCTTGTTTGGTTATTGTTGATTTTAAGATAAGAACAAACGATAATAATTTCATAATTTGTCGAGTTTGTATATACAAATATACACATAATTGACTTATTTCAATCATCAATGTTTTTTGTGCAGTGCCATATCTGCTTGTAGCTTCGATTGGGGTCAGGCGGTACATAAAGAATGTAGAGCTATGTAAGAAAAAACAGCAAAATGATGGTTGTTAAAGATGGTGAGATAAATTGAAATGTAAAATTAAAAATGTATTTGAAAGAGATGAGGATTAAGATAAAAAAGTGTACTGTGTTTTCACAAAGATCGGACAAAATTAACGAATGTATGTGCACTAGGGTGGGAAAATTTGTTTCTACATCGCTCCTAGCAGATTCGGATTATACATAAAGTTATTTTCTGAGATCCGAGTACTTTTACAAAAGTAAATTGTATATTCAGAAGTCAAAAATATGTATTTACTAAATAAACTTAGTTGGTCAAGGTTTATTTAGGATGACCGTATTCGAAAGACTACCCAGTTGCTCTAGATCAGAGGTTCCCAAACTGTTTTTTCTCGTAGACCCCTTTCATAAATTTACTGGTTTCGGTGGACCCCCAGCTGATATATCTCTAAACATTCCCAAAGCTCGTAAAAAAAGTTAAATGTGAAAATTAGATCTAACAATGTAAATTTGCATCGCGGGTGAATTCAAAAACTAAACTCAGATTGGCCAAAAAAAAGGAAAATATTTTCTTGTGTTCTATTTATAAAAATAATGTGATTACACACTTGTAGGATTTAAAAAATAGAGCTCGTAAATACATCAAAATACTCTCTCGCTGGGAAGAATTATATTTTCTAAGAGCACTGCGAGCGCTAGCTAATCGCACGGAACTATTTTGCTTTTCAGGCATCAAACCCCCGTAATGTCGAAATATTATGCTCGGCCTGGATGCACTTTAGTTCGAGTAATATTTCTTCTATTAGATCCGTGGTAGTGGATGAACATCTATGTCTTCCTATAGACGAGGGCTTCGAAGTAGAAAAGCTTCTCAAAAATAAACTGAAAACTCAAACGTCTAGTCTGCTGCAGAGGCTCTACAAATTTACCGCCATACCGATTTTTTGAAGTAATGCTGATTATGAAAAGTTAGTACATGAATCCACTCTCAGGATTACAGAACAAGTGCATCTACTCAATTTTATGGCTATAAGATGAATTGTGGCATCGGAGTAAGGGCCTATGGTATACAGCCTGGAAAGATTTTTTTCACTAAGACGGGGCATGTGAATTCAGTCTTTCAGGCTGAAATTCATTCCATCCAACTACGTCTGAGGCAACAACGTAAGGATTGACTCCGCGGTCACTTGCCTTCTTCTCCATTTAATCACCTATTCTAAAATTAGAACATTGATTGCCCAGTATAGCTGCTAGGCATATTTTGAGAAATTCTGCTAACTGCTCTCGCATGGACTATAACACTAATCGATATTTGTTCGATTTATTTACGGAAATAATCATCGATAAATTGAAATATACAGAAAAAAGCATTCAGCCATCGTTGACTATATAATTGTTCGATATTTTTATCGATTTATTTTTTAATCGAAACTTTTATCGAGGCAGATATATTTTTTCATTTACTGTCAATATCAACGCCACATCAAATATTTTTTTTTAATTACCCGCGATTTCATCATCATACTTGTAAATACGTTAAAGGATTTCTTTAAAAATTAGTTCGCCAGCTTTGACAAGTTATCGATAAATGCCGATGAGTAACGTTTTTCGTATTCTAAGGTTCATTACCTTTTATCTGAATGAATTTGCGAAAACTATATAGTACATACGAATGTTATCATTAGCCAAATATCTACATAGTAAATGACCACATGTTTTATTGCTCTAGCGTGCGTAAAAATTATCTAAAATAGTGAATAATAAATAGTGAAAAAAACCTAAATTGAAAAAAAAAAATCATTTGTCGGTAGCAATAAAAATTTCAAGTCTTTTATCTAGCTCTGTAAGAAGAAGAATTGCGAGCGCTGACTGACAGCTATTGTTTGAGCCCTAAGCTTCATTTTATTGCCTTTTAATGTTTGATGTATTTTGCTTTCCTACTTTTCATACTTATAAGTTAAGCTATTTTTACGCTCATTCACTTCATTTTGTTGCACAAATTAGCACTTTTGGCATTTTGTTGGTTGTCTTAAATTTGTTATTAAAAATCCATCAACGAGTTCATTCATCTCTTCAGCAGCACACCATCCGGTGAAGAATTTTGAAAATTAGTCTGAACTATGTAAGAATAATTGCTGCTACTGTAAAACAGTTAGCTGGCGGATTGGTTGATTCTATTGAAGTGTGTTCTGGCAGACAGCTGCTGATTTGTTAATGCATTAATGACAAATGTTTGTTTATTAAAGAAGGTGTAAAAAATGCGGTTAAGCTGTCTCTTTGTCTGCAATTTTTTTGGAAACCGAAAATTACTTGGAGCTCCTTTATAAATACATAGGTATGTATGTATTTTATTCCATTATTCGTTTTATAGGAAATAAGTCATTATTGTTCCCATTCTATTGTTGGAAGAATTATGTTTTCGGCGTGTTGGCAAATTTCGCTCTTTTAACTTGGGTAATTATGTAATTGAAGTTGAATTTATATAAAATGAAATCAAAATTAGAACAGATATTAAAAGTTGTGTTAAAATCAGAATTGCGGAGTAAGAAATTTGAACAGCTGCACGATGTGAAGGTTTCTGAAATCCTCCTTCCTGAAATAAATCTTACGTAATTTTGTTCTTTGACAAAACATCAACTAATGAAATGGCTGATTACTTATTTTGTATGCATATATCGCTCTTTTACAAAAAACTTGCCACAACTCATGAAATGTGATTTTTTAGGGGAACTTTTTAAAATTTTCAATTTACTATCAAAAGGCAGAACTATACACAATTTTAATATGGAGTTTTTAGGCGATTAGAGGATTCACCAGGCATTATAAGCCTTACATATAATAATCTAAAGTAGTTAGTGTTTTCTAAATTGGTAAAAAGGAGTTGGCAGGATTTAATGAAAGTTAAGTATATACTTTCTTTCAGTCTAAACATATTTTCGTGTATTTATACACTTGTGCCAGCAACATTTTGACAAATTTTCGCTATTTTTCTTTCGTTTATTTAATGTTTATTATTTTTCCATAAAAGTCTAGCCCATTATATAACAAATACCATATCAATCCCGATTTCAAACTTTGTGAAAAAATTATGATAAATTCGAAATTTTTTTTATGATAAAAAAAAGCGTCATGAAGTCAGAAAAAAAATATTAAAAATCAACGCGATTTGTTAGCAACTTAAGACTTATACATTATTACCCTAGAATTTAATGGGCTATTAAACTGCATACTCATAAAAATTCTAAGAAATCTGAATAAAAAGTTGAAACTTTAGCTGAAACTTTGCAGATTTTTCATAATTTTTGCACAAAGTTTGAAATCGGGACAATAGAAAATTGAAGCCCCAAGCCAAATATTAGTCACAGTTATAAGCGATCTGGGTGCCAAATTTTATCTAAAACTGTAAAGCCGGTTCTGAGTGGAGAGAAGTCTCACACATCTCAAGTTTTCTGTGGGCTAAATCTCCCTGTACCGATACTTCCATTTGAACTATTTATTTAACCCTCCACGAAAAACCCCCTTTATAATGGGGATAATGGAAACAATGATATATTTGAAAAATTTCCTGATACTTTCTTATTTATTACCTAAGCGATGTTTATTTTCCTCCTTGTAATATTTTTGAAATTTGTATATGCTACAAAAAAAAATTGTAATTATTTAAGCGTAAATTAAAGATTTAGTTCTTCAGCCACTAAACATTTTGTTTGTCGTTTTTTTTTTGTTTGTAAATAAGTAAATCATCGCTTGGCTGATTTTTATAGCATTTCCTTTAGAGTGACCACCGGATACTCATTGTTTTATATTTTTGCGCCAGCATGATGTCATCAGTTTTCGCTTGCGTTCTTGCTGCTTTTATAGCAATTGAATATTTTCGAGGCTTAAGACAATTTTAAGAAATGTAGAGTGGAAAAGAATCCACGTAGAGAGAGGGACCTATACAAATATGTATGTATTATTAAATCCATATGAGTGTATTTAGCCTTGAAGAAATCCCATGCCAAGAAGTGCGCTCTCTGATTTTTTTTGTTTGCAATATCACGGACGCCGAGTATCTCAAGGGTCTCTATTTACTACTACTTATCACGTAAATATGTATATTCGTATATAAAATACATACACATATTATATAAGTAAAGCTCACTGAAATCCGGAAAACCAAGCCTCCCACTACAAAGCTAATGTATTTTGCCTGTAGTAGGCTCTAATAAATAAAGTTACTTAACATAAAATCAGTCACTAAATTTGCTTATTCCAAATAAGTAACTTTCTCATTAATTAACTGCTAATAAAACAAATTCTCAGTTTTTTAGCTTAAATGTTGGCACAACTTTCGATTAATCTTCGTCAATGGAATCAGAGTTTTTTTCTCGGTTTTACCTAAACCTAGCTAGCTAACAAAGAAAAAATTATACATAGTTCATTGTCCAGCGGGAAGCACGCCCCAATGCGTTTTCTTATGTTTGTCTACGCACATAAATATTTAATTGTTTACCTGCCAAATTTGTAATAAATATGTAAATGAGTAGGCTGTTGCGTACGTTGTCGAACATGTGTTCGGTGTTGTGTCAAAATTCGTGTCTCTAATAATTAATTTTATTTCATTTATCTTTTTCAACATACATAAATACGCACATATGTATAGTGTACTGCTATACTCGTATGTATGTAGCTTGAGCAAAGAAAAATGTTCTTGCTTTCCTGTATTTTTGGCTATAGTTGACGACTTTATTTTCTAAAATGGTAATAGTAAGGCGCCTACGCTGATTCGAGCATAGACAATTAGTCAATTATTCGTTCGGATAAGTAGAATAAACTCCAAGCGAATTTGCGAAACCGCAAATCTTTGCATAAATATTGCTTACCAAAGCAGCAAATATAAGAGTAAATTTTGGATTTATAAGTTAACTTAATTTTTTTTTTAATCACTAAGGACCATAGTAAAACTCTTGTGAAATTAATTTTTATACCTTTCATGAGCATGAAATGGTATTATAACTTTGGTCCGATGTTTGTAAGTACCAGAACAAAAAGAGATAGACCCATGAAAATGTATACTTATATGATCAGAACGTCGAGCTGAGTTGATTTAGCCATGTCCGTCTGTCCGTCTGTCCGTCTGTCCGTCTGTC
>NW_016158331.1:0-49064 GCF_001687245.7 Rhagoletis zephyria | reverse complement strand
TTGGTGCCATATAAAGTATATCTTCCATACCTCTGATTGTTTAGATGCGATTTTTTATATAAGTATGTAACTCCTCTATCGATGTATGCAGATGTATTCAAAAGCAGTAATCTGTCAAAGTAAAATTTGCAGATGTGCATGAAAGGTATGAAGCCTTCGGCATAGCCGAAGACAGCGCTGCTCTTACTTGTTTTGTGTAACGAATTTCAAAATTTGTAAAGAAAAATATTGGTTTTTAGAATTTGCATATTTTCAGGCGATATGAATTTCATAGTAAACTCTTGTGAAATTAAATTTTTGGTGGAACGAATTTCAAAATTTGTAAAGAAAAATATTGGTTGTTAGAATTTGCATATTTTCAGGTGATGTGAATTTCACAGTAAACTCTTGTGAAATTAAATTTTTGGTGGAACGAATTATAGAACTTGTAAAGAAAAATATTGGTTTTTAGAATTTGCATATTTTCAGGCGATGTTAATTTCACAGTAAACTCTTGTGAAATTAAATTTTTGGTGGAACGAATTATAGAACTTGTAAAGAAAAATATTGGTTTTTAGAATTTGCATATTTTCAGGCGATGTTAATTTCACAGTAAACTCTTGTGAAATTAAATTTTTGGTGGAACGAATTATAGAACTTGTAAAGAAAAATATTGGTTTTTAGAATTTGCATATTTTCAGGCGATGTTAATTTCACAGTAAACTCTTGTGAAATTAAATTTTTGGTGGAACGAATTATAGAACTTGTAAAGAAAAATATTGGTTTTTAGAATTTGCATATTTTCAGGCGATGTTAATTTCACAGTAAACTCTTGTGAAATTAAATTTTTTTGGAACGAATTTCAAAATTTGTAAAGAAAAATATTGGTTGTTAGAATTTGCATATTTTCAGGTGATGTGAATTTCACAGTAAACTCTTGTGAAATTAAATTTTTGGTGGAACGAATTTCAAAATTTGTAAAGAAAAATATTGGTTGTTAGAATTTGCATATTTTCAGGTGATGTGAATTTCACAGTAAACTCTTGTGAAATTAAATTTTTGGTGGAACGAATTTCAAAATTTGTAAAGAAAAATATTGGTTGTTAGAATTTGCATATTTTCAGGTGATGTGAATTTCACAGTAAACTCTTGTGAAATTAAATTTTTGGTGGAACGAATTTCAAAATTTGTAAAGAAAAATATTGTGTTTTGTGATTGCCTATTAGCAGCCATTGAGGGTAAGTCGACCTAGGCTACCTTAAACACGATCGTGAAGTCGATAAAAGAAGTCCTCATACATAAAAGTTACACTCAGGGTTCTTTTACAGAAATCGGTTTTTTTTTTTTAATAATATCCGTTTGGTGTATGTATACCGCATGCTACCCGACAGAACTGGCACAGGGCTACCAGCATAGGTCAAGAATACGCCATAAGGTGGCCTCCTTTCACAGCTTTAGAATTGGGTCCAAACTTAACAGCTGTATAGGATAGGTTTTTGGATAGTCTTATTATGCGGATACCGTTGAGCTTTTACACAATTCTTTCATTCACTTGGAAGTTTAAGATATGTTATCTTTCCTTTCCTCAACTGGTGGCGATTAACAATAAATTCAAGTACTTGGGCTTGATTATGGGAATAAATCTTTGATGGAAAGATCGTAGGACCCGTGGCTCTTTCTGTTGAACAATCTAGGAATATTAGAGCGTCTAGAACCTGCCAGAGTGGAAGTCATCCAAATGATCCATCTTGCTCCGATGACAGCGGCCCTTTTTGCGCAGTTTCTGACCTAAGTTGTCTTCTCTGGTACCAGAAACTTGAAGCGAGACTCTCTATTTTAAGATCGTACACGTGCTGCCTGAATCAACCGTAAATGAAAGGGCCGGTTTAATTTTTTTGATTTTGGATTCAAACGGTTTGTAATTTCATTATTTAATAGAATTATGTCAAAAACCCCATATGCAACAACCTTTCATTCATTCAGGTACAACTAGTGGCCGGCACCAGATGTTACATCATTGAACCATAATCGCAAATAATTACACCATTTTCATTCACGTACTACGTACTATTCCTCCGTTCTGTTCCTCTCGTAGAACGGATATTTTTTCATAAATATACCATATTTTAGAGACTTTATTGTTGTATGATTCTTTTGATAAATACCGATTTCGGGGTTGTGCCACCTTTAGTGTCGTTTTAAAGGAACGGCTTGCCTCCCATATAAATTTGACAAGCGATGATAGAAATTCGATCCAAAATGCATCGTCTTTAATATGTAGCATTCAACTTTCGAGTTATTGTAAAATTCTCGACAATTCTGTTATGAAAAGCATTAATGCATATTTGCTCCTCTACAGCGTATATGTATGTATGTACATAAATAGTGATGTAGGTACGTAACGATCGCCACAAACCGCAACCCCACTTTTGTGCTATAAGCAGTAAGTATGTATCTAAAAATAGAACGAGACGCCAGCAAAGCATTGCAATCAATCGAAAAGTAATCAAACAATTTTGCACGTAACTTTTTTTTATTGCATTTCGATTTCGTTTTCACTTCACAATACCAGAAAAGGCAACTAAATAATAAATTTATACATACATTTTATGAATGTATGTGAACTTATATATTGAATAATCAAAGTGCAAACTGCTGCCTTGCCAATTGCAAAGGGTCTGCCAAACACGATATGGAATCATCACAAAAAAACAATAAAAGATATTGTAGATATCGAAAAAGTGTGCGCGGATTCCGATACGAATTTATTACATAAATGTAAGGATGTAAGTACATACATACATATATTGGACGTTATAATGTTGTTTGTTTCTGTACGATTCCTTTCTGTGCTAGACATTTCTCAAGAAATGCGTATACTGCAGACACCCAGCAGCAATCGAAATGTGCAAATAAGTTGCAATAAAGAATACATATTTGTATTCTTACCACTTTTTCAACACTTATGGACAGCTATGTACACATATATGGGTGTAAATACATACATATGTATATATTTCAAGTTAAAATGCCCTACTCCACTATGAATAACTCTCTGACAACCTCCTTCCTTCTGTGGTTTTGCTGTAGCTACTTGGTTTTCAATTATTTTAACATTTTTCATAACATATGAGTACACACATATATACATACATATGTACAGATGTATTTTGCAGAAATGACTTGATTCCTGCAAACAGCAGCTAATATTAATTCAACAAGCTTTTTGTAAGCGCAATGTTACAGAAAAATCTGAGTGATAAAGTGTGTGTAAGAGGTGTTGAAAGTTATCGCTTCGAATGCGTAGACAAGATGCACGCATTCGAAATTGCTTTTAAGCGTTGTCTGCTACGAGCTACATGCGAGTAAGGACTACTGTGTTTATTTACGTACTTACATACATATAAAAGAAGTAATAACATACATACATTTGAATCCCTTTTTCGAAGTCTGCCTTTTTGCCACAGTTTATTATTTCCTTTAGTCCCTTTGCCACGTGTTCGTATTCGAGCAATTAACCTCCACTGACAGTTGGCGATAGGCAAATTTAGATGGCTGCCACTTACGTACACTTTTTTATATCTGGTGATAAGAGTGCTGGACGATGAATTGTTCGATGTTCTGCGAGTAATTGGAATGCGATGTAAAAATCTATAAATAAATCAACGATTTGTGGAATAATTTAAAATTCTAGCAAATATAAATGTCGTGTTTGTATATGCTACAATGTTCTACAAAGAGCCGGCTTTAAGACAAAACTCTTTTGCAACGTGCAACCCTGATATTTGAGTTTGGTTTTGGTTAGTTACGATGCCACAAAACAACACAAAAAAATATATATATAAGTATGTAGGTATATCGGCGATTCCCACTTATTTATTGAGATATGGGATGTGTTCAGCAATATTAGAACCATTTTTTTTTTGAATATCTGCCGCTTTTGTCCACTTTGTGCATGTAGCGAGATAAAACGTACCACAGAAATTGTTGAAAAAAATTTATTTTAAATAAATCTCTTAATGAAGTAATGCTTGAATTTCAACGAGAGAAATTATTGAAAAACAAAAATATGTACTAAGGGTTAATTTCGTACTTATTCAGAATTGATGCTAAAATGCAACTCAACAATCGAAATAGTCCAGTGGGCAAAACAATGGTGTGTCATTCGAGAGATACGAGTTCGAGTCATTGGGGAAGAATTTCTTATTCTTTTTTTTTTTTAATTATATTTTTATTTAATTTTCTTTTAAATATTAGATTTCATTGACTTCAAAAAAAAGGTGGTTATCAATTCGCCGGAATATGTATTTTTTTATGTGAGCCGACTTCGATAGTTCTTATTTATCGAAAAGGTATTACCTCAAGGGTGGTCCCATACTAATTTGGTTTAGATCCGATCATTGGATCAGGAAATAATTGACGGGCAAATCCAAAATTTTTATAGGGGGATTGAAAATGGTTATATTTTTAGTTTAAAAATTATTTGTTTTAATTTCATTTTATTGAGAACTTTTTTAATATTATTGTTTTGGAGCGTAAAGTATCTATATTTTTTTAAAAAATGTTGTTTCTTATCTAGTTTTCTTTTAATTTATAAATTTTTTTGTTTTAAAACGTAAAAGATTTTTTTTTTACTTTCATTAAACTTTTAGAAACGTATATTATTTTTTCCTTTAATTATTATTTTTTTTTTTAATTACAGTTTTAATTTAGTTTATAATTTTTAAAATAGTCATGCTAAAAGACCATTAGAATAAGACAGCAGACAGTAAAGAACTTTCAATATAGTTTCCAGCATTGCCCTGTTAATGTTGATTCGTACAGGTGAAATCTTCTCAGCACTTCCTCATCAGCTGCCTAGCACCTTCATGGTGATTATTTGCAGTTAATGTTCAAGGAAAAATCGAATGATTAAGTGGGTGAGCGCGATCAACAATGGATTTCAAAAATCTAACAATGCTGTTCTATACTCGTACATAGAGAAATTGTAGCATCCATAGCTTTTTTTCCTAAATTTCATATAGGGAATATTGAGAAAAGGCACACTAAGTTTGCACATTGTTTTTATGCGAAACCTAAGAATAAAATATTCACACTTTTAAACTTAAGTACACAAACGCTCACAGTCACAAGGGCCTCACTCGAATCTCGATCGCGTTAAGTTTATTTAGCCTACGCATGCGCGGCCAATGCAAACAAACCCTAAGAAAACAAGCAATAAAAACAAAAGAAAGCGAAAATAAATACATATATACTCGTATATCGCCAAATACACATGTGTGAGATATGCAATAAATATTCGAGTGCTTCTTGGTATGCGCATGCGCGCAACTCAACCAGCCAGTAAGTAACCAGCGCATTTTGACGTTTTTTATAGTGGCTGTCAAAACGTTTATTCCGTTGAGTGAATTAACGCGCCAAACCGGCATAGCCGATAGGCAAGTTATGCAGCCCTACCAAAGTACGGCACGGCCCTTATAAACTTTATTTTTTCTATTCTATCTTTCGTAAATATGTTTGTATACATACTTATCTGCAAATATGCTTTCATGTCAAATGCACATAAATTCTATGGCCTGCCATTTACCGCCAGCATACGGTTACCACTGTTGCACTGTTGCTGTGTGCGCATGCGCATCACTTAAACACAGCACAAATAGCCATAAATGGTCAAAGCTCAAATATTTATTTCAGCACATTACGCGTTGCGTTGATGTTGGACAGCAGCAGTGGCCCATCGACATATTTCTAAGCGAAACATATGTATGTAAGTTTTGTATGTATGTACATTAGACTGTACAATCCTACAAACAAATAAATACGAGTCCGACGTACAATCCTATGTCTAAAATATTTTTGCAAGATAATTTCGAAAAAACATTTTTAAATTTTTGGTGACACCTACATTCGGTAATTTTTTATTGGTGAGCTTTGTAGGGCAACTCTGGCTAAGATAGTGGGAAGTATTTTGTAAGCCAATTGAAAGATAGTAGGTAAGATACTTTGAAAGACTTTGTTTATTCTGGCCCGAAAGTCTTACAAAAAAGCTCGCTTGCCAACTTTCAATGTGAAGTTTTTTTTTTAAATACTTAATTTTTTTTTATATACATTTTTATTTAGTGTTTAGATTTTATTACTTTATTTATTGTGAAAAGAAAAATAAATTATGTTTTTTATTAATTTAATTTTTATAAACTTGGTGCATGTTTTTTCCTATTTTAATTTAATTATTTTTGGTTTTGTAATACAATTTCCTCTTAGTTTTTGATTTTATTGTTTTGAAACTAAAATATCTTTTAATTTCATTGAACTTTTTGGAACTTATTTAGTTTTTGTTCATTTTTTAAATTTAAGATTTTTTTTAAACTTAGTTTTCTTTTAACTATTAGATTTTAATGCAACTAAATTTTTTGGAACTTATTTTTTAATTTTACTTGTTTTTGTTTCTTTTAAATTATTATTTTTTTTTAAATTTTTGGATTTTATTGTTTTAAAAAGGAAAATATTAATTTTTTTATATAATCTAAATTTTAGAAGCTTAATTTTTTTATTGAATTTTTTAATTAACTCTCTTCTAGTTTTTACTTTTCGTTAATTAAAAATATGTATTTTTTCAATTTATTTTAATTTTACGAAAACTTATTACTAAAGACAAACAGAATAACGCTAAGGCAACCCCGTTTGCAGATCCTTTAATTAGTCTTTCGAGAGACAGAACAGAACTTTTGAAATGGTTGCCAGAACTGAAATTTGTCTTCCGGAACACATTTAATTTCATCTTCATTTCATTTTGAAACTTTATTGTTAAAAAAAGATAACTATTTTTAATTTAAATATATTTTTAGAATTCTTTTGTATGTATCTTTTTCATTAAAATAATTTAGTTTTTTCTTTTTTAATTTAATTTTCTTTTAGTTTTTAGATTTTATTGTTTTGAACATATTTTTTTTTTTTAATTTAATATAATTTTTAGAATCTTATTAATTTTTGTTCTTTTTTATTATATATATATATATATATACAGTGAAACCTCCCTTGGGCGGACACTCACCGTCAGTCATTTTATGTCCGCCCAAGAGAGGTGTCCGCTCAATGGAAGGGAAGCTTATTTTAGTACTTTTTAATGTTTTAATTAATTGAATAGTCACTATTTCTTATTTGAATAAAAGATATTGATATTACATCGTTCAAACAAAAATGTGCATGTATTTTTTCAAAAGTGCATATTTCATTTATGTGCGTAAGTACATATTAAGTAATAACAAAATAAAAATAAATATTACATTTCAGTCCATAAACTACATAAAACCATAGATTCATTACATAAAAAATTGGGAAATCGTCGATTGACGTAAGTTTAATTTTTAATTTTTTTCAGTGTCAGTACCTTTTTCATCAATAGTTTTCATGTTTTTATCAGTAACAAAATCCAACCAGAAATCTAAATTTTCGGTCCATGTATTTATTATTATCTATTGTTATAAATTCATCAGAATTGGAATTGGATTCTCCAAGGGTTCATGGTAATTCAAATAACGAACCTAAACCACTGCGCAAACCAAACTAAATGTTTGCATAACAATCACATTTTATGCGGGAAGTCCCCTTTTTCCATTTAGTAGTCCGCCTATGAGGAGTTCGCGTCCGCTCAATGGAGTTTTTTGTTTGATTTGTTATGAAAAGAAATCTTAATGTCCGTTGATAAGAGGTTCGCGTCCGCTCAATAGAGTTTTTTGTGTAAATTGTATGCAAAATAACTGTCCGCGTCCGGCCAAGAGAGTGACCTCTTAAGAGAGAGTATAGGAAAAAATGTCCGCCCAAGGGAGATGTCCGTCTAATAGAGGTGTCCGTTAGGAGAGGTTTCACTGTATATAAAATATTTATTATTTTTTAATTTTTGGTTCTCTTTTAATTTTTAGTTTTAAAAAAGTTTTAAGAAAAAATATATATATATTTTTTTAATTTCTAGCAACTTATTTTTTATTTTCGTTTTTCGGACTTATTTTTTTTATAAATCTTTGTTTTTAACTTTTAGATTTTGATTTATAGTTTTTTTAATGTTATTTAATTTTGTTAATTGGTTACATTTTTTTCTTTAGAAGTTAAATTTTATCTTAATTTTTACTTTTTTTTTGTGTTAAAAAGAAAAATTTGTACTTTTTTAATTAAATAAAATTCTTAGGAAACTTACATTGTAAATGTGTAAGATATGTCGGAAATGTTAGAAGACGGCCCCTACGTTTGGCAAAAAATAACAAACAATTTCTAATTTGCCTTGCAAAAATACCTAAAATACGAAAGTGTACTCCGAACTTATTTTCTGGTGCAGCCTAATGTGCAACATACAAGCGTTAAGAGCGACGAATATATGCTGGTTATTCATTCAAAATGCTATGCGAATTGGTGGCATGCTTTTGTTGGATGCACCGAACGCGTTGCCCCTGCACTACCGCTGCTGTCACCACCACCTGCTGCGCCAGCGCTTGCTCCTGTTTCAGCGCCGCTTCGAAAGCACAAAGGGCGGCTGGCGTCAATATTGCCCTGTCCATATCCTCTTCTTCTTCTATATACGAACCTACGACCGCTGTTATGCTTAAGTATTCCCGCCTCCTTTGCGCTGCTCTGCAGAGTTTCCTTCCTTCCACAGGCACGCACTCGCAACTCGCCAAATTATTATTGTTTCGCGGTACTGCGCTGCGATGCTTTGCTATGCCAAAAGATGCCTTCACTTGATTTATCTTCAAATTGCCTAGGGGCACAAAATTGTTCGCGTCCAAAGTGTGATGTGCGCTTACTGGCTATTGGCTCTTGGGCTGTTGGGCTATTGTGTTGTTCAAAAACGTTGGTGAAATTACTTTGCTATCACTTTTTTATTATTTTTTTTTTGCCTTTGCTACTAACAAAGTTTAGGTACTTATTATGGCAGACATGGCTATTTTGAGGCTGGTAAATTTGTGTCATTGCGACAAAAGCGACGAATGTATCTCAACTGCCAGTGACAGTGACAGTTGAATGCATGAAAAATTTATGAAACATCTTTGTATGCAACGGTCAGTGATAAAAGTCAGCTGAAAGAATGCAGCTTGAGTGGAGCGTTAGCACCCTCGAAGGAATAATACATTGGGTTGCTGGGGACTAGATTGAAATGTTATATGCACGTATGGAACCTACTAAGTTTTTAATATCGAAATTCACAATAGAGCTTTACATTTTTTTGGAACATTGATGTTCATTCGTTATTAGAAGCGCTAGATTGATACCAAGCACTATTGGTCAGTTTGACAACCCTTCTAAATCATCGCTAAATTCCCATTCTCACACAAATCAACGGGACCATTTGAAGACTTGTTCGATATCATCAAGTTCAAGTTCATGATTTTTTCAAAACCACTTCAAGACTACTTGAGACTAGTTCGCGATCATTTCATGACTAGTTCAAGTTTACTTCTGGAATGGTTCAGGACTATTCCTGGTCCAGTCAAGTCTAGTTGGAAATCACTTTGAGACTAGTTTAAGAGCATTTTGGCAGTAGTTTGGGTTCATTTTGGGACTAGTAAGCAACGATTTCGGCACTGTTTCAGGACTTGTTCAAGGTAATTTCGGGAAAAGTTCACGACTTTTTCAAACCACTTCAGGACTTCAGCAAAATAAATTTTGGCTAGTTCGAGATCATTTCGGGGCAAACTTCATGAATGCCTGATACTTGCACCTCTTTATGCCTCTTGACCAATATATGGAGTCGATATGTTGGACTAAAGATGCCGATTATCCGCAGCCCCCCTCGACCACCCCTTAATAAGAATGAATAAATTGGATGTTGGACTCCAACGCCCGGATATTTATATGCAGTACTACATGATTTAGGAGCTCTTGTAATATGATGTAAATAGTGTAGGGAAGTTTATGATTTAGCTAATTCATAAATATTCCTTCTCATCAGTCTGATTGAGCTCATCGTCCAAAAACGTGAAAGTCGAACAGTTGATTGTGCTGAATTTCTCAGAAGTCCCTCCATTATGTTGTTATTCTTTTAAAAATATGAATATTTTTAATAATTTTATTTAATATTAAGGAACTTATTTGATTTTCTATTTTTTAAATTAATTTTCTTCTTCTTTTGTATAGTTTTCTTTTAATTTTTAGAAAAAGAAAAATATTTTTTTTTTTAATTTTACATAATCTTAAGAAACTCAGTTTATTTATTATTTCTTTTTTGAGGTTATTATGTTTTCTTTTAATTTAATTTTCTTTAACTTTTAGATTTTGTTTTAAAACTAAAAATATTTTATTTTGTTTTAATTGTAAACTACTATTTTCTTCTTTTTCTAATTTCGTTTATTTTCGTTTTATTTAAATTTTTTATATTTTTTTTATTGTAATTTAATTTTTAATTTTCGTTAGGCCAACTTTCGAAATTTCTTGGAAAAAATAATTTTTCAGGTTCAGTCTAATATACTTATGCGCATTAATGTCCGAAAGCTCGCAAATCTTTTAATTAAACATTAAAATTTATTGGTGAATCGAGAATATTCCTGTTTTACATTAACCCATTTTGTGTTAAATGCTTCACTTTATCGCCTTTCACGAAGGTTCATCATGAATTCTTTAACTAACCACTTACCACTTCAGTAGAAGTAACTAATTCGGCCAGCAAAAACAATGCGCTAACTGTAACTTGCCATGCATTGTACAGTTTTTCCCAGCGATTATCGTTAGCTTGTTACATTATTTCCTGTCATTGCCGTTAGCGCCGTGAGATATTACGAATGTGGCTAAATGTGTAAGCGACTTACTTTGTGCCTATCTATGTATGTATGTATGTGTGTATGTACTGAACGTGTGGCAAGCATCTAATAGTGAATTTCTTCTAGTCGATCAGCATTGTGCAACATAGCATTTTGCATACTCAATCTCAACCACTTAGTGCCCATTAGCTGGTTGTTTTAGTCAGCATTTTATTGTGTGTCAGTATGCTTATGTTGTTGCTGTTGTTGTCGTTGTTGTTGTTGTTGTTGTTGTCGTTGCCGTTGATAAGTTGTATGTACAGCAAGCAACAAACAGTTGCTTCGCAGTTCGTCGGTGGTGGTCGATGGCGTACCATAACAAATACAAAAACAAAAACAAAAACAAAAAAATCAAGCAGCGATCAAGTGGCCAAACAGCAAAACGGCAGTTGTAAGGAGAAGGCAACAACATTATTAAGCTAATGATATGCCATTAATTTTATTATAATAAGCCTTTCTTTTTCGCCAGTCAGGCAGGCAATCAGCTAGCCAACTCCCTGGTTAAGTCATGACTTCTGGCTATAAAACGGGGTTGACTATGACGCTCCCGCGCGTTGTTGCTGCTATATGCCACCGTTCAGATTTTTTGCTGTTGTACCAATTTTTTTGTTTTTGCTTTTGTTTTTCGTATAAGTGATCTTGTCGCGCTCCTACTCTTGCGATGATAAATTATATGGTGAAGTGTTCATCAGCAGCTTAACTGATTTCTTAAATTTTTTGTTTTTCAAATCAACTTACATTTCAACGCTCATTTCTTTTGGTATTTTTTGCTTTACTGGTTTTTTTTTTGTTTTTAATTTGCCTGCATTTTATCAGCGGCCACAGGCCACAGTTGATCATCACTGATTTCCTAAGCTTGACCTAAATACGTTTTGTATCTGAAAATGTATAGTATGCCGGTATTAACTACTGTATGGTATTGATTTTCACTAAGCGAGGAGTAGTTTTATAGAATTAGCTATTAAGGAACTAAAGCAGAAATGTAAAACAACCCTACAGTATTTTGCTATTCAGTTTGAAGTTGAAGCAATGGCTTCTGGATAATATGTTAAGTTAAGTAAGCAACAATAAATCCGCCCACCTATCATACATAAGATGTATAATTTTACGGCGTATTTCGCGAGATATGTTAATGTTTGTATATGTTCGTATATGTAATTAGAAGCATAGCTATTAGCGTAGTTAAGTTTAACTTCCTCTAAATGGTAAATCAAAATGAGACTAACAGTGCAATTCCGACAACTCTCTTGCACCTCTTCACAAAGACAAAGCCTTTCGTAAGACAATTTTTAATTCTGGCAACTAACTTGAAAGCTCGTTACTGTCTTTCGAAAGACTAATTGAATTTTTAAAAAGCAATTAAATTTGAATAAAATCCCTTTTTCTTTCCAAAACCATAAAAACTAATACAAAATTTTTTTTAATAAATAAAAATATTTTTAAAATTTAAGTGAAATAAAAAAAATTTTTGGTTCCTTTTAAAACAAAAAAATTTAAAACTAAATTAGAAACAAACGAATTTAATTCAAAGTAAAACAAAAAAGTACTTCAAATCAAAAAAATTTTATGTATTTTTCAAACAAAATCTAAAAATAGAAAAAAAAATAAATTAAAAGAAAACTTAAAACAAAATAAGATTTCAACAATTATATAAAATGACACAAATATATTCTGCTTTTTAAAACCTATATAAAAATACCTATATAAAAATTAAAGGAAAATGAAATTAACAAAAGAAAAACAAAATTAAATTAAAAAGAGAACAGACAAATAATAAGTCTCAAAAAATTAAATGTAGTTAAAAAATAAAAATATTTTGCTTTTTTAAACAATAAAATCTAAAAGTCAATAAAATATTAAACAAAAAAACTGATTAAAAAAATAATAATTTCCTAAAAATAAATGAAATTAAAAAAAAAATATTATTCTTTATAAAAAGAAAATTGAAAAAAAAAGAAAAATAAAAAAGCCGCTGGCGGAGGACTCGACCTCGGATCTCTCAACTGGTACACTTACTCGGTCATTGCGACTGTTGGAGCGACGCAAGCTAAGTGATATTCAAATGCTTTTTCTCAGATTTTTATCACGGGAGGTGAATGAGAGAGCATTTTTTTAAGACTTTTATACTAGAATAACAAAAGTCTCTGTATTTGGCTCTAAACGCATACTTTAGTAGGGCATGCAACATTGATTTAAAGGTCTTCTAACTCGTCACTATGTAGCCATACCCCCACAAATTTAAACATTCTACTCACAGACATTAGACTAGGAACCAGATGACTGCAAGCGCTAAGGAGCAACTCAATGTAAACTCACTACTATATTTATTAACCAGAAAGAACAGAGCATTACGGACTATTGTGTGCCCGTACACAATTGGTAAAGGATATAACATAGCCAAACACAAAAGAGAATAATAAATTGAAGCAATTATCTTATATAAAGGTGGCATATGTTTTAACATAGCTGCCATGGGTGCTAGGACAAAGTGGAATTCCGAGAAATAAGAATACAGAGCAGGCACTTCGGTTCCACTTTTGCCAGCCAGGAAGCAGCATTTTTAGGGAAATTTTCTTAAGGAACCAGGTATTAAAATCATACTTACATCTGCAAGGCAACCAATCTCTTGTGGCCTGAATGAAAGATAAGAGAATAAAAAGGTTTTCTTACACTCAGTAAAAGTGAAATTTCAACGGTAATTAGACTACGCGCAGGAAATATATTGATAGGTAGGCATTCAGAACGTTACGGTGTCGCCCACATTGACTTCTGAAGGAGCTACTACGACAAAGACAGGGCTAATACATTCCGACTATTTACTCTTCAGAAATATACAAACAACGGCAAAGTTTAAGCAGCACATTGAAAGTACCGAACTAAATTGTCTGTTAGTTTTTGAGTATAGTTATGTGTATGCTGAGTACTGAAATGGCAATAAAGAATTATAAAATTGAAACCTTTTACTACTGATTAATGCATGCTCGACGATTGGAATTTAACTGTGCTCTGGCCAATTCACAAGAAAGGCGTCCATTCGCTTCGACTGGTGCGGATAAGCCTTCTAAGCATAGGTTACAAGGTCTTATCGAGCGTATTGGGTGAAACACTGAAGCCCACCGTCAACGAACTGATTGGATCTTTCAGTGTGGCTTTAGATCTGGCAAATCACCATAGACCACACAATACGCCATATCTTGGTAAAGCACCATCAGAAAAGGATTGACGCTCATCATCTAAATATTTGTCGATTTCAAAGCCGCTTTCGACAGCACTAAAATGAGTTGTGTGTACGTCGTACGCAGTTCAGAAATAAAGGCTTCTCTCGATATACCAAAACCACACTCTATAAGTCACTCACTTTTTTTTAATTTTTGTACAAAGTTTGAAATTTGGATTTGTGTCACACTTACTAACTTTTATAAAAAATAATTCAAATTAGTTTGAAAAAAAAAATGTATCAAACTAAACCAGGTGATCTTGTCATTTTGTCGCGGGATGTATATGGGTATGTAAGCATTTCTTAAATCAATTTTACAGACATTTATAAGAAATTGTAGCTTAGCTATTCAAATTTAAAAAATAATTGGTATGATCTCAAAGTGTATGACAGGTACGAAAATCTATGTAGGTGTACCGTACATTAAATATCTGCTAGTCATAAAATGCATTGATTAATACGATTTTTAAGGTAATGGTTCATTATTACAATAGTACTATCAATATTTTTTTGAGACAATCGAGAACCACCGTTAGCGCGACCATCGATAGTTCTCCAGCTCTATTGGGCAGTAATCACTTCAACTTAACCTAACCTAAACTAAAGGACATTGCGCAAAAACTCCACACTTAATTGCAAAGGGCTATGTATGTATGTATAAATTTCTGCTTATAGTTTACTTTAGTTCTATAAACTTAAACTCCATTCAACCAGCTCGTAAATAAAATTCCCGCCATATCAAGTGCTGAATATATTATGCCAATTTAAATATACGAGTGGTACTTAAAAAAATTCACAATCACACTAAGAAATATGTAAGAAAAAGTAGTAAAGAAAACTAGCCATCCTGGATAGTTAAAAAATATACGAACATTCACACTAACTACATAGAGTATATTCTAGTAGTGCCTTTGTGTTTTTTATAAGTAAGTTTATATGCTGCTTGTTTGTTTAATATTATTTTGTACTATCAGCCGGTGGTGACACCTACCAGACCAAAACACGGACTGTGTCGTTGATATGGCTTACTACGTACGAGGCACATTTTATTATGGGATAGTGTACCTGTAGATGCATACGCATGTATGCGGTGTGGAAGGACCCCACGCGTTTTAGGTTTTGCGATTTTAATTAAAATTTAATGTTTTCATGCTTTTTTATTTACGATATGCGATAGTGCTTTATAAACACATAAATATAGAGTACACTCTTTTATAGGAAAGTACATACAAACATATGTATGTACGTACATCTGTGTTTGTTTGTTAGCCTGCAAAATGTCCCGATTACTGTGGCCCTGGTCGTATCTGGTAGCCAGCGCCGACATACCTCGCGACAGCTCTGTGCAAATGAGGGCTGTGCAGTGAGCGGCGTGGCATTGGCTAGTTTACAAGTGCTCGTAAATTGAGAAACTGCATGTTGCTGCCACAAATAGGAATTTATGATTTCAACAGAGCAAACAACAGTGGCAACAACAAACAACAGGATTTGTGGTTGCAGAACATAAAAAAGGGTTGTATGGTTAGTAATAAAAAATTTGTAAACAAAATTTTTTTGCCTCTATTTCCGCAGGCGGGTGTCTGCTCTTCACGTGTTTAGTGCATCTTCCAATTTTATTTTCAAAAGAAGTTAATTCATTTGAAATTTAAATAAAATTCATTTCCATTTTATGTAAAGATTTTTGAATTACATTTATTGCATTTTCGCCCGCCTTCCAATAATTCGAGAATTGTTGAATTCAGTTAGTGATTTTGTGGCAAGGCAAATGATGCAAAAAACTAGCAGTTCAAGAAATTATTTTAATAAAACATTTTTATATTCCTACTCATGCACGACTGGAGTTTTCAGTTCAATAACTTTAGTACAAAAATCAAAAATAAAAGCAAAATAAATAACTCGACTTCCATGCGTCATGTCGCAATCACATGTTAAAGTGCAACAAGCATGTCGAATGCTGGTATCGCTTGCCCTTCGCTCACCCTCTTAAAGGTATAATCCACCAGCAGCTAAGTAATATTACAATCACAGTTCTGACAAACATACACATTTAGGAGTATTATATTTGCGACGCCAGCTCACTCCTGCTCTGCTTTAGCTCTAGCTCCAACGCTATTCCCTATCTCCCCTCCACGATCACCTTTACCCACAACACTGCCTTCTAAGCCTGTGCTCTACCTTCAATTTGCTTTCGTTGTGCATTCTAGGTTGGCATTTCATTTGAATTGAATTGTTCACTTCCACATATTTATCTATTTTTGCATAATATCCATTTATCCTATTTAAATATTTTATTTTATTTTTGTGCATTTAATAAAATTTTATTAAGTCATAAAAATCTTTAACAACGTGCATGCAAGCAGCATAAATACGGCACAACTAAATCCATAGCTAAGCCACCGCCATCACTTGGGATACATAAATACATTTGAAATTTATGCTAAAATAGAATAGAATTGTCTTTGCCTTTGACTGGAGCTGTCTCCTTGGATAAACTCTGCCCTGCACAAACAGCGATGGCTAGGCAGGTGTGTGTTTTTGCCGTTGATGGCAGCACATTTTTGTCTAAAGTTCATAGTGGTGAGTGTTGGAACCAGGAAGCTATTTAGTTACGTTTAGCGCGCATGCGCAAGCTTCGTATATGTTCCTATGTGCATAGTACTTATGCAGGTATACATATTTACCTACAAACATACAGAAAACTAGCTGATACACTGAATTTTGCATGAGACACTTAATTTATTGATTTTTATTTGTAATGGTAATGGCTATAGTAGTGGTACTGGTAATGGTAACGGTAATAGTTGAGTGTACTGGTAATGGTAAAATCTTAGGTAATGATAATGGTAGTAGTAATGCTAACAAAAATTGTAATGGTAATGGTAATGTATTAATGGTAACGTTTATAATAATGGTAATTGGTAATCGTAAGGATAATGGTAGATGGTAATGGTTATGACATGGTAGTGGTAAAACTAACGCTAATGATAATGATAATGGTAAGGGTTATGCTAGCGATGAAAGTAAAGAGGAAGCTAAAGGTAATGATTATGGTAATGGTAGTGCTAATACTAATGGTAATGATAACGATAATGGAGGACGCTGTACTACTGTGATCATACATTCTGAATGTTTCAGATCTAATTAATTTAGGAAAAAATCGAAGCATTTTTTTAATGCCAAAGGAATCAGTGAGAATGACCTATTTTCCGATCACAGTCAAGTATTTGTGTTAGTCAAAAGCTGTACAAGTTACCTGCAGTGCCATCTGCTCGATGAAAGCAAATACCTAACAAAAATTTCTCTGAGGAAGAAAACAATGAGACTTTAAAACCTCCCAGTCATTATTTAGCGAGGTCCTCCCGAGTGACCTGGTACCCAAAGGAAACAACTTGTTTACTTGATACTTGTATTGCCGAACTTGTCTGAAAGATTTCTAACTTCTGGGTCCACCAACATATAATATCTTAATACCTAATTTGTTTTCCACCACGTGATCAAAGGCCTTAGGTATTCGAAATAACTGGGCTCAGAATATTGAGGCATATACCTTAAGGGAAAATTAAGCTTATTCCGATTATATTCAATATAGATACCGGATACTGATTCAGTGCCAATTGTGGAGCCATCGGTAAAGATCTGAAATTTTTTTTAGTCCAGGCGGCGTGCTGCTAATCCCAGCCAGCAATCATCACCAAAGTGATTCTGGCTGAGTCCAATAAAACAACATAGACGTTCATTTTCTGTGCCAAGTGACGCCAATCGGTAATGTCAAGCGAAGCCAAGCCTTTCCACATCTGGTCTTTCCATTACAGATGAGGCCTTCTTCTGTTAGCAGAATCGCGATCCGCGGTGAAGGCCTGCTGTACCATGCCATTTATTCATGTCTGATAATAGGTCTGATTATTAGATACGAGGATCGTTTACAAGTCAGTTATTTCTCCATAGCAAGGCAAGTTTATTTTAGAGTTATTTTGGGCTCGCTTAAACTGGAAACGAGTTTACCGCTTCTTAAGTGCTGTCTTATGCCGGAATAAATAAGTATTTCTAAGTTTGTATAATTTTTAGTTTTGAAGATACTTCTTGCCACCGTTCAAAGTTTTGCTTAGTGGAATGATCTATAAAAGATATTTTAAATTTTAAAGTCTCAAAACAGCAAATTTGTCGCTTAGAGTTACTCGCCTACTTACTTATTGCTATGCAATGGCTCTCTTCATTTTAACATAATTGCTGTCCATTTGTAGCCAACAATGACAATAGAGTTGATAAGCAAAAATGCGACACTCTTATAAAATTAGCGATTACTCACCACAACTAAGTGTGTGTGTGTGTTGGGTGAGTTAGATTTGCCAAATATGTACCAACGCACATACCTACTTTCAAATACTGGTTTATAATGTATCAGTATATACAACTTTGGCAAGTATCAAATGTAGTTTGAAATCTGATAAGTTGTTGAAATGCATTTAATGACATTTTTAATGTTTCTGCAAGTTCCCAGACTAAACTAAACCTTTAAAGTTTTCAGGTAATTAAGAATTCAAAGCACAAACCCAATTGGCAACCAACGAAAATCGTTAGAAAGGTGCACAGTGGCTAAATGTTTTTTTTTTTTTCGTTGGCATATATTTTTACGGCAGTTGTTGACTTAATTAATTTTGATCGCGTGAATGATATGCGTAGGAGTGAAGGTTTAGTGCAAATGCCACGAAAAAGCACAATAATTGTCAGCAATTAGTAACTTGCTGACTCCTGCGCTAGCGGCTAGTAAAGTGTTTTGTTGGCAAAGCAATGGGTGATCGGTTCGACATGGCGACTTATTACTGTCACTTTAGTCTTTTCTATGCTTTTTGCTGTATTGTCTCCTTCCTTGTTACCGTATACATGTTATTCACATAGTCATGACACAGTTCCTTCAATCATGCTTCTAAAAATTGGTTGAATTTTGTTTCGCATCACAAATTTAAAATGCACGTTTTATTAGCATTTAAGAGGCATACTGACATAAATAATTTGTTTAATATTTAATAGTTTTAGGAATATCTTTTTCAGAGTGGCAGGATATCTATTTTTTCTTAGTATATAAAGAAATTTAATAGCTTCCACCGGCTAATCTGAATTATGAATAAAATTGGATGTAGATTCCAACGAATTCCCTTGGTGAACTCTTCAGTTGCCTATTTTGATATAAAATCAGGCCTGCTGGAGTGCTTTATGGCTGCTCGATACAATCATTATGAAAACTGAAGATCTTCGGGATCATTTGGAGGTTCTCAAGAAATTTCCGGATGATCCTGCTATCAAACTCATAGATATAAAACAACAGAAATCATCCTTCAGAAATCCCGAAAGGGACTGTAGTAAAGCGATAATATCTGTGATTGACGAATGATCCCAGGTAGGGTAAACCGACAAATCAAAGATGTAATAAGGGAGTATTGGGTCAGGAGTCCGTGGGTATGCGCCCTTGTTCCAAGATTCCATGGACATAAAGTCTTCGAAGAAAATGAAATGGCTGATTGTCTCGCAAATGGTAGACCACAAATGCACTTTCATGGTCCCGAACCATTCTGCGGGATATGAAAGAGATACACTGCAGAGCAATTTAGGAGATGGGAAGAATCACACACAATATACGAAATACTTAACACAACTGAAATTTTGTGCTTAACAACAACAATATATATTTAATACTAACACCGGAAGAAAAGTTAATTACAAAAATAAAAAAACTTTGGTGTTGGAGCGCACCCGGGGTGAAGTCAAACCAAAAGGCTACGATCCCACTCACATTACCGCCCGTATTGCCGGGGGTAACCTCAACCCACTGATGTGACTGCGTTCAGGGTGCGAGATGCTTAAAACGACGGGGAAGAGGTACAGAGTAAGAGGAAACCTATCTACAACAATAACGCCTGAGCACAGGTACTAAAAGTGATACCTATCCTCAGTCGGTGGACGTTCCGTCTGCAGGGATGTTCCTTGGGAATATAGTTCTAAAAGCCGGTGCCGACTTTACCACGCTTCGACTGCTAGTGCCTCGCCTGACACTACACCAAAAAGATAATTAATAACTTGAAACTAGATTGCCAAGAATCAGCTACGCTCGCAATCCGCTCGATAATTCTAGAAACGAATTTGGCGCTTTCGCAGTCGCCACCATTGCGCACACAAACAACAGCAATACCTGTTTCGCTCAAATTAAGTTCACGCTACTACTTTCGCATGTAAATACATATGTATGTACAATTGAGTATTGGAAGACTTCACTTCTATCGGTGGGAGTGAAAGGAAATAGGTAAAGATAGCGAAAGAGAATTTTGTTGCGGCCAGTACGCGACAACAGATCTGACCACAAATTGTCGCTACTTGTTACAAATTGAAATAATTTAAGATGCACAAACATATATTTATATGTGTAGCCACAATCTGAAGAGGTTAAAGAAATTTTGTGTGCAAAAATTTATTTCCACAGAGTGCCACTGTTTTAACATTAAGTCTGAGGAATTTTCAGCACGTGAAATTTTCGCACGAATATAAATTCCGTTGACATCTTTAATCATATTGAAATTATAAGCATGTAGAAAATACATTAAGTTTATTTCATAAAAGCCTTTCAAAAATTCAAGAGCAATATTATTAAAAACACATTAACCCAATTCGGGGTGCGCCCGAAAGTTGTTTTTTTTTGTAGATTTTTGATATCGTACGTGTAACAAAGGCACACTCACGACTCCATGAATAAAAGTACGTGGAAGAATAGTTGGGAAAAAATAATATAAGATAAAAATCGACATAATTCAAAAACTAGTAGACAACTGCGCTTTCATTCATTCACATGTACAATGTAGAGCTCTAGCAGGCGTACGAAATGAAACACATGTAACCACTTATTTTCTCCGTAAGAAAAATGAAGAAAGTAAGCGTAACAAAAATCGCGTGAATTCATGGCAAAACAATCAACAGTAGCAGCGGGTGATAAAAAAAAAAATAAATGCCAAAGCAATCGATAAATGATGTTAAACTCGACGAATATAGGCCGAGATTTTCAGAGAATTTTTTAGGCGGTGCAGGAAAAGTTTGTACCGTTTTCAATTTGCGGAGATTACCCAAAAAGCGTTTATTTTGCGTACATTCGTTTGAATCCGTCACCACCGCTTTACCGTATTCCTTCCGTACTTCAGAAAATTGATAGATGCGCTGGGGTACCGAAATTTAATTGCATGCTTGGGTGCGTATGAATATCACAGCTTTGAATGCGTACTACCACAAAAAGGTACAAACTATAAACATTAAAAAACTACCAGCGGGTAATATCGCCGCATCAAAACTCAAAACATGAATTGGTATAAAATTAATGACTGTCATGTTGTACATAAATTCAAGCGGTGTGCGCGTGTAGAGAGAAATAAAAAATGAAACAGTGGTAAGCAGAAGCCAATTTTTAAATAACGTACATATGTATGTATGTCATAAACTCTTCGTAAAATAAAGCATGCAGAGTGCAGTGCTGAGTGCTTATTTGCATACATTCATTTGTAAGAGGTAAATAATCGAAAATTTAACCACTTGCTCTGGTTCATCGATCATCGGCGGTCATGAATTGCATATATTTTTTATATTAAATATATTCGTGTATGTATTCGAGGGAGATCGAAACCAGCAACTGATTTATGTATTGACATATTGGGGCCAAATAAGACTGTTTGGTGTTTATAAATATGACAAAATGTGGTGCGTGAGTATAAAAGTGTATAACAGCCGAAAGAAAGAGAGAACAATAAAAACTATAAAATCGACTAGCTTAACATTTCGACTGTTGATTTCAACCAAATTTTGTATACCCTATATATCGACGGTCCTCTGCAATAACAACACAATTCAAAATTCAAAAAATAAAAACTGTTACTACTGTTAAGTGGCTCTTGTCTCTTTCCCTTGTCTAATCCATTTCCAACCTTTACTGAAGTAAGCAGTCAGAATGGCTGATGCAAGTACTAAAGGTTAGGCATGGATTCGGGTAAGATTAGAGACATGAGCCACTTAACAGTAGTAACACATTTTTATTTTTTGAATTTTGAATTGTGTCGTTATTGCACAGGACCATCGATATGTACATCAGCCAAGGCAAGCAAGGTTTAAACCAACGTCGAACATATCATAAGATAATTCTAGGCACAGTTGAATCACTTGGCTATATGTACGGCTACAGCCTGTTACCACATTTCGCCTGAGCTGCACCTACAATAAGGAAGCCAAATGATCACCCCAAAAATGCTCTGCTTTTAAACGATCCGCCCTTCGACTCGTAAGAAAGCACTACAGCAGCGCGATACAGAAGAGCACTCAATCACCACACTGCGATGCAGTCAGAAAGAGTTTCAGCACCAGTGAGAACAACTTCGTTCAATGCCAGCCACCAACATTGAAGAAGCAGAAATGCTAAAAGAGTCCAGTCACAGAGTCCTAGCACAACTCCTCTCGGCTATACTCACCAATAGCAAACACTTGCGCAACATACGGGTAAGGTTCAGACAACACCCGACATCTCTTCGCATTTAACTCCAACTCGACAACCCTGTCACGAAAAGAACTATAGACTGCACCTATCGAAGTTGCTTGCATACTCGGCCACTGGTGTGCAGTGACAGAGGATGAAGAATATGACTCGTGACGAATTTGCAGAGTGTTGAGTACTTTTCCTACAACAACAACAACAACAAGTAAACGGTATCAAAATGGCGGTTATAGCAATAATTTGGTCCTGGGCCCATGCCTATGCAAAAGCGGGCAAATTTCATTTCAAGTTCGCTGCATAAGTCTTTTGTTAATATGATGAAGGAGTCGAAATGTTTGGTCAATTTAATGGAAATCTTAAAGAATTTCTTTTCTGTTGGGTTGGATTGGTTTAAATCCAAACTATTTTATAAGGTAAATTAATTGTTACAAATTCGGTATCAATCGAAATTTTTTTTTAAAACGCTTCGCTTCCAAACTACGTGTAGAAGGGTTGCCACACTATATAATTAAAATATATATCACAAAATTAGGTTTAAGAAGGTTTAAGTTAAAAAATATCTTACTTAGTGAGTACTGTGAGGGCATTTTCTGGAAAATATTTTTTGTCTTTTTTATGCAGTGATTGGAATTTACCCCTTCCTATAATGTTTATTGTAATTTTAACCCAATAATAAAAATGAGTAAATTTTAAGAAAAAAACACATTTCAATTTGAATTCAGGTAATATATTTAATTTGTCATAAATAACTACTAAATAACAATTTAGGTCAAACCACTGTGGATGTATGGAAAAACTATGTCGCCTTCTAGAAAATAAAACAAAATAGAAAACTCTTTTATTTTATTTAAAACCACAGCTTTTTTAATTTTAACAAATAGACCACGCCGCAGCTTATTTAAAATTAACAAACTCGGTAATTAAAGATTTTTTTTGGAAATTGGTTAATTTTGACCCAATCATTGCAGAAGGGTATAACCTTATTTACTCTTGGCTTACGATACCTACTGTTCAAGCGTCAAACTTTCATTGTTTTCAATAAAGAATTTCCTGCATGCTAATAAAATTAATCTGTATGTATCTTGTATTTCTTTTCACACTTTCATCGCAGATACTTCGAATGTGTGTACGCCCCAAAAATTGCCACAAGCAATTTGTTATAAACATTTGTGTAAGTGTGGACTCTAGACAGTGAACAAATAGTTGTATTGACATGTATGAATGCTAATGTAAACAAAAAAGTGTGGTAAGTGCGCTTGGATGTGGATAAGGAAGCCAAAGTATGGAAGATTGAACCACGTACGGCAAGACAGCGGATTTTTTGATAATTAATAGCAAAAAAAAGTTATATGTGTGAAATTATTTACCAACAGAAAACAATTATTAACATCTATTTTCATAAAACTACTTAAGTCTCCAAAACACCACTGGCACCTGAATAAATGTTAAGATCAAACGAAATATTTATTCGTAAATCAAATACTGTTAATTTATGGCTGATTGTTATTATATTCTTTGCATTATATTCCTCTTTTTCTCCTTCCCAAAGGTTATTAAACTTGATGATAGATGCCAATCAATTCTTGCGCACACTGGTGGTGTTAAATTTTTATTCATTCCACCTTTTTCTCCATCGAAAAAAACAAATTTCTCAAAATTTTCCTCTACCTAAATTGCCTACAAAATGACCTATAATTATTTCTTCTCGGTGGGTAATTTGCATATACCGACACGAGGTTAAAATTTGATAAAAATGTGTTATTATGAACCGTTTAAAAGTAAGCATATTTAGAAAGGGTTTGAAAAATTTCTTCTAACGTTTACATGCTATTCGAATAAATAGCAATAAGTGGTCGGCAGCACAGTCTTTAAAGTACAGCGTGGAATTTCACAGGAATTTTAATACTCCAATTTGTTTTTTTTTCATACCACAAATATTGCCTTGCCCTCTAAACTAACGTAAGTGTTGAAAAGTAACTATTACATAATTCTCTCTTGTCGGGACTTATGTATGTATATATGCGCACTACCCTTTTGTCTAGTTTAGAATTTCCTGAAGATTTCGCTCATATATGTAGCTCGTACACCTACCTAAGATAGCAGAGCCTCAGTTAATTTCTTTGCTACCCTTCGTTTGATGTAAGATAATATATCTCACTAACTTCTATATCAGCTTAGAGAGAATGTCAGCTGCAGTGCTGACACTGTTTGCCCTACTTGAAGTCGCTAAGGTGCCATTAAAGTACGACAAGTTAAGAGATTGTTGATTTCATGATGAATAACAGAATGAACTTCGAATCGTAGAGGCCTTTGAACTGTGCCTATATAGAGACTTGTTGAAGGTTCATTGCCCTTCGATATCATGCATTCGTCGGGTGAACTGGGTAACGTTATTTTTTTTCTCAGAAGCACATAAAGAGATTGATGGCAACGAACAAGTGATCCGAGTTGATGTTGTCCTATCGTTTAGTACCTATCACAACATAGTGGAATTGGTTATTAGACAGAAGAAAGTAAGCCAAATTTGTTAAATTTTTCAATTCTGGTAACTTTTTTTGTCCGAGTAGCAGCTGTGTGCCATTCCGATACCATATACCTCGAATAAATAAGCTTAAACGAACCGGCGTGGTTGATAAAATTGAGTATTTTGTGGAGGCTTATATCAGATAGTTCTCTAAGAGATATGAAGTCCAGCTTCACACTGAAGCTAGGCAAAGACGGTATTCCACTGTTTCTTGTTCGTTTTAATTTCTGCAGCTTCTACGGAAGTCGCAGTAGGCAATTCCCCGTCTTTTCTCATGGGTACAAACCAGCAGCTCGCTCACTAATTGACTCCCTCATTTCACTCACTAAATTCACTCACACCCTTCACTCGTTCACTTATCTTATTCACTCACTCACACATATGAATATGTTAGTCAAGCACTCACTCACTTCACCCATTCACTTCATTCATTCACTTCACTCATTCACACTCATTTTAGAATTACTTCATTTGCGATTAAAGGTCATAATTTTATTCTCTCAAAAAAACAATAAGATTTCGTTTTAAGATTTTTTACTGTTCTTGAATTATGAAGTTGTTATTAACAAATTTCTACACAACTGATTCCAGAATGCAAAATTTTGACATGATTACCTTTTTCAAGTTTAAAATATAATAATTTTTCATTAATTTCTACAAAAAAAAATGTTATCCACCTCAATTAGTATTAAAAATATATATTATTATTTCCTTAATCCCATACTGATTACATAAAATTATTGCACATAATTGGCGCATGTCAACACCACAGAAAACTGACAGCACCGATGACTTACACAAATGCAAGCGTACGTAATCATATAAATATACATATGTACAATGTGGAGCAACGCAAAATCATAACTAACTGCAAGAAGAAATACACAAATCCTGCAATGAGGGTTAGCCAATTTTTACGATCAGCTAAGTTCAATAATTAATCCGCTTAAATATGATGATTGTAATTTTCTCGAGCGCTTCTAAGCGTACGTGAATGCGGACATGAAGTTGCCAGCTTGCAAGCAAAACAAACCAAATCATTCCCAGTGCCATCGCTGCCACGACCACGACCATGACCATGACCATAGTCACGGGCATCTCTGTTGAAGCAAATCATTTGGTTACATTTGTTTTGTTTTTCTTTGTTTTGTTTTGCTTTGGCGCAAAGCTGAAGTTGAAGTTGCCGTTGCGCCACGGCATATCGCTGACGCATCTCTTCGGCAGCAGCATGGCATTGCACTAATCGCATTGCGGCAATTACTAGGCATGACGAACGAAAGATGCGAATATGCCAATTGCAAGAGTTTGTGTCTTTCGCGACTTGCGGTGTGTGGTTTATGCAATTTTTTATATGATTTTTAATTTCATATTATATTTGTTGAGTAAGTTTTCCATTTTCCCCACTTTGCTTAGCATATTTTTGAAGGCCGTTTCATCTTCGTCGCCGTCATAAGCAGCAAAGTCACTCTGTGCATAAGTACATATGTACGTACATAAAGGCGCAGTTTGGTCGCCATAGCCATCGCCGTTGCCATCGCCATCGCCGTTGCCATCGCCATCGCCGTTGCCATAGTCTGCGCAATTGCATGCCACTAATCGCTGCCCTCGCCCAGCTCGCACTTCGATTTGTCCGACAATAATTTCGTTTGGCTTTGCTAGATTTTTCTACTTTACGGCTCGCTGGCGATTATGTGTGATAATCTCTGAAATTACTATAGCCAAGCGCGTATTTATATAACCTGCCACATTTTGCCATTTGCTACGCCTGCACGTCGCTACATATGGCGACTGAACGACCGACTGCCTACTCACTTCACGTCGCGGCGCGTCGCATCGTTGAGACCACAATCAGCGGCGCCCACAGCGGACTGTCATACACCGCACTACTACTGTTCCTGTATTTGCGACTGAGTGAGTCCAACTGTGCTTTTGTGCCCTTGCCAAGCGAATTTCTCTTCACGAGTATCCATTCTTCTCACTCCTTGCTGCTACCCCTAAACTTCTACTAGTTCTACCTCTACTCTTCATAATAAGTACAGCGCTTATTTACTCCACTCTTTTCTGCTCTGTCAGCCCTGCAAACTCTGCCAGTCAAGGTCGTTCTATCCACCACAATTCGCGTCATCGTGCTGCATATTCTGCAGGAACTTCGACTTCTTATGCTTTTCATATTATTGACAGCAAATTAATGTGTCAGCCGCTTTCATTCAATCCAATTAAATTCCATTTCAAATTGGTTAATGAACTATACATCCATAGCGCTGATTTGGCTATAAAAGGCAATGAGTTTGCCCTTTTTCCTGCAAAATTATGTTGGCTTCCAAGCTGCTAAAAGCTATTGATTGAATTTGCTATTGCTGGAATTTTTAAAATAACAAAGTAATTGAATGGATGGCGCCGCCCCATTAATGTGGGTTTTCGGAGCTAAATATGTAAATATTTTAGTGCTTATGTTTGCTTGTTGAGGATTTAGAAATAATATCTTTCCACTCTGAATATTGATGTACAAATTTTTGAAGTGAACCTTTTTTAATGGCGGTAGAGAATTAAAAAATCCACTTAAGAATGCAGTAGGAGTGGCGAATGTTTGGGGTCAATAATGCCTCCTAAATGTATGCTTATTAATGCTTGGCAAACGTGATTAGTAACGGTTTAGGAATAAAAATTAGTTTAAGGTTAATAAAAGGAATGAAGTGAAGAAAATAATAAAGATGAATATAAAGATAAGTTAAATATGAGAATAAAGAGAAGCAAAAATAAAAAGAAAGCAAACTATACATATTCTGGCAACGGTATTTCAACTCACCACAGTCTTTCGAAGGCCAATTCAGGCAACTGCCTTGAAAGTTTTTTACTGTCTTTCGAAAAACTAATTGTAAGGTCTGCTCGCGTTTAGCAAGAAGTTTTTTTAAATAAACTAAATAATAATAAATAAAAGAAAATTTAATTAAAAAAGAAAAAATAAATAAAATAAAACAAAAATAAATAAAAATATTTAAGAAATTAAGTGAAACTAAAAAAACACATTTTTTTTATTTTTAAAACAATAAAAATTTAAAAAATTATTTAGAAAAAGCAAAAAATAAGTCAAAAATTAAAATAATAATAATTATTACCGATAAACTTTATTATCTAAATAAATAGAAAATAAATAAAATGAAAATAAAGCAAAGTTAAATAATTAAAATGTTTAAAAAACTAAATGAAATTAAAAAAAAAACGTATTTTTATATTTAAAACAATACATATTTTATAAATAATTTAGAAAAGCAAAAAAATTTAACCATAAAAAATATAAAATTTATACTTAAAAATTGAATAAAAAAAAAATATTTTAAAACAAAATATAAAACTTAAATTAAAAGGGTAAAGCATTTAAATTTAAATGAGTTAAATAATTTATTTTGTCTTTTTAAAACAGTAAAATCTAGAAACTAAAATAAAAGTAAACGAAAAATAGAAAACAATTAATAGATAAAAATTATATAAGTTCCTTAAAATTAAAAGTTAAAAAAATATTTTACTTTTTAAAACTATGTATAACGTCAAAAATTTTAAACTAAATTTAATTTAAAAAGAAACAAAATTAAATTAAAAAGTGCATATAGTAATAGTTTGCTTTAAAAATCGTTAAAATGTAAAAACTAAAAGAAAATTAAATTAAAGAAGACAAAAAACAGGATCCTGAAATTTATATGAGATAAGACAAATTAATTTTTTCTTCTTTAAACGATATAATCTAGAAATTAAAATAAAATTAAACTAAACCTAGAAAAAACAAAATTATTTAAATAGGAAAAAAATTAAATAAGTTCCAAAATATTAGATAAAAAATTATATTAGAACAGAAAAAAGTGTGAATTAAAAAAATTAATAAAAACATCCGCTGCCCGAGAACTTTGAATAGCGCGCCTGTGCTTTGCTCACTCGGCCATTGCCACCGTGTGAGCAATGCGAGCTAAATGATATACAAGTGCTTTCTCTCGAAATAGCTTTTCACCACGAGTGGTGAATGAGAGTGCGTTTTTTTCCAAACACTTTTGTGCTAGAATAACAAAAGTCTTTCGAACTATCTCGCCATCTGTCATTAATTTGCTTTAGGAAAACTCTTTACTATCTTACCCACAATTGACCTGTTAAGTTCAGTGGATTGAAAGATATACTTAAAAGTATTATAGAACGAATATGAAATGAATTGAGAGAAGCTTCTCTTCCGCAGCGAGGCCAATGCGCACTTATTATTATTTTTTTACTGAAAGCAAATTACAATTTGCCTCTTGAAGTAACCGAAGCAGTTAATAGAGCTTAAAAGTTTAAACTCGTATCAAATTCAGGTGAAAAAATCGATTTAAATGCAAATAGACCAAAATGTCAAATAGAACCAAGCTACAACATTATAACAAGTATAGAATTTCTTGCTGCTCCCTGCAGGGTAATGCTAAGCGCGGAAATGAATCCTTTCCAGTGCAGGTTGTATTCCGAAAAATATGTAAGAACAGAGTACATTATGTTGCACTGTGGAGCCCTAATTAGGCCTGGAATCACCGTCTCTGGAAGAACATGACCCATACCAACTTACTAGCCAATATCCAATATTAAAATATATAGAGTTTCTGAATGGCAAAAAAGATCATGGCTATTTTCTTTTAAGCTTGATACGACTGCGTGGAAATGCGTATGACTTCTAAAGTCTTCATTTTCTTTCTCCAATCTCGTAGAAAAATCAAGTTTCTGTACTCCTACATTCAGCGTAGCCTCTTACGGTATCTAATATTCTCAATGACAAATGGCCACTGAATTCGCTCCACGCAAAAAAAAAAAATATATTTTATTTTATCACCTTAACCTGCAACTGACTACCAGCTGAATTAATACCAGCAACGAAGCAAATATTCATGTATGTACGATTATATGTAGATATGTATGTATGCACACAAGTGTACTGGGGAGTGTGCTCATAATTCTATTTTAAATTGCTATCTGCGGCGATAGAGAAAATAACTTCTGTATGTCCTAAGATGGCAATCATACAAAGAACAACCACCTTCCGTTACGTGTAACGTTGTTACACCTCAAAGGCCACGCATGTATCAGCGATTTGCAGCCACAACCTAAGAGATTACGTTCGACATAAAATTGATTAGAAGTAATTTCATGTAAGATAATATTGATTCTAGGCGAACGCCACAATTGATCGAAGAGGAGTAGCAGCAACAGCGATTTTAACAATATATAATTTTGCAGACATTTTCATGTACGTATTTTACATAGTTGTGCCTGTATATGTACCAGTGTGCGTAGTGGAATAACAAGCGCAATTTTGCAATTACAAAAAGATTAATTCATGTTATATTTGCAACACCTCGGCGGGGTGTTAAAAAGAAATTCCAAACGTAACCACACCAAAAACTATTCAAGCCAAAGCTATCATTAAGCGGTGCTTTGCAATTTAATATAGAATAACAAATGTCCAATATAAATACATAGCATAACCTAGTAGTGGCACTTAAAAGATGAGTGAAAAATGAGGGGACGAAATCAAGGGGTTTGGTGTTATCTTCGCGAATGCGCTACAAAACAGGTAGGGACACTGCTGCGTCTCAAATTTTTCCTATTTATAATATTACTAGCTGGCCGCGTATGCGCAAGGCTTCGCCACGCGCTGAATGTGTATATATGTAAGTATGTACATGCACGAATTAGGAGAAACCACGTGACAAACCTATTCCAAAACATAAAACCTTATTGCACACCTAATTGCCAAGGCCTTTCATTTGACATCTTATGTTTTTAATGCCACCACCGGTGTGGATCTGATAATTTTTTAGATAGGTGGAAACCATATATAAATTCTAAGTACTATAGATAATATCCCTATTGATAAGGATCAAAAAAAGAAAATCTCGCCCCATTGATCCAAATCCGTTCAGTAGTTTTCGGGATTAGCGTTTTCAAAGGATCACGACTTTCCTTTATACTATGCATAATCGATAAAAAATGAATAAAAATAACGATAACTAAATCGATAAACAATAGATTACAGCGTCGATAACAAAATCTATAACAAAATCGATAACAAAACCGATGACAAATTCGATAAAAATTTCGATGGCAAAATCGATAGTAATATTGGTAGCAAAATCTGTTAGAAAATCGATAATAATATCGATAAAAATATCGGTTATTATATCGATAAGTCCCAAGAATTCCGAAAATCTCTAAAATCCCAAAATAGTTTCCAGATTGAGTCTCTGTGTCTCTATCTATATCATTTTCCCTATAATTACCTTTGTTTTAATCTTTCTGCCTTTATCTTCATCTTTACTTTTATCGGTATCATCGTCATCCTTATCTTTGTTTTTACTTTTTTTTCTCGATCTAACTATTCCCCTTCATCTTTGCCCTTATATAAGTGTTTAAGTTTACCTTGGTCTTAATTTTTGCCTTTATCTTTACGCATCTTTGTTTTTGTTTCTATTTTTACCTTTGCTTTTATCCTTTTCTTTATCTATGTACGTACTCAGCTTTACTTTCATTCTTGTGTTGGTCTTTTTCCAAATGTTATTCTTTAACCTTTTATTGGCTAGTTTATATTAAATGAATACCGTGTGCAAACACTTAAAAAGCACTTGGGTCAGTCCCAACCATTTTCGTTGCACCATTTCCGTAACACCATTTCCGTGTGCAATTCTGCGTGTGCAGGTCTTTGCAAAGAACTTTATTGCTCATTAAGAAAATAGTTTCAGAGAAGCTCTTTTAATCTATCCTGGCCAAAACCAAACCGAACCTGAGCTAGCATGTGAAAATATCTCAATGGAGTTAAGGTCGAAGAGTTTAGTGAAGTTGAATCGGCATAACTTATTTTTTATTCCACATAAGTATATAAATTAATTTGGTCTAACCAACCTTGATGCAGTTTTATGACGCCATACGTATTTTGCATTTAATTCTTGCAAAGACGAAAATTCAAGAAGAGTGTAGCTACTAACAAATAAGTCGTTTTAACAAAAAGATATAACTGAGAGAATCTTATAAATCCTTTTCAATAAGGAAATGCCTGTGCAAAGTCACTTTAAAAATATCTATGCATCTAAGTTGGCAGGCGACGAAGGTCTGACGTTTATCTTTGACCACAAAGCATTCAACTAGACTTGCCCGCACACGTATGTACATATGTAGCTACATACATACATAAACACACACAAGCACGCACAACTTAATTAATAAATTAATGAGTTGCAGCATACCGAATGGTGCGATCAATCGTGCAACCAAGCAACATTACGAAACTAAATAGAATCGCGAACTAACGCCCAGTGCATGGCGCAAGGCTATTGACAGTCCACAAACACAAACACAGACACACACAGCGCTGCCATTGCAGATTATCTACTGATCAGTGCGATGCAACTGCGCTTGCGCCTGAGTGTCTTCTAACCGCCTGGCATTGCTGAGGGCCAGGCTGTGGGCTGGCTAGGTTGATAGTCTGCTGGCTGCCGCCGGAGTGGTGCTTGTCAATTTGCTTCTAATCTGACTTTGACAGGCGCGTTGTTACTGAGACCAACAGCTTAGTTGATATGTAACGATGCAGTTGTTGGGGGAAAAAAAAAATATATATATATATATGTACGTATAATTGTTTGTTTATATAGATACTGCAGCAGAAAAGTACAAGTACCAAGGAAGTGGCATCAATGATCAACGGCATTGATTAAAATGGTTGGAAAGGCACACGCACACATATCAATATCTGTAAT
This sequence comes from Rhagoletis zephyria, assembly GCF_001687245.7. Classification (NCBI taxonomy): domain Eukaryota; kingdom Metazoa; phylum Arthropoda; class Insecta; order Diptera; family Tephritidae; genus Rhagoletis; species Rhagoletis zephyria. The sequence continues at coordinate 16,288 of NW_016158331.1, read as the reverse complement.
TTATTAATGTGTGCACATTTACTTACTGGAATCTAGTTGTTACTATTGCTTACTTAGATCACTAAATTTACTACTTGGACTAGCAAATTGTAAAAATTTCTGTCTTCATCCGCTTTTTGCAGTTTCCACAATACCTTGTAAGAGCTTTAATAAGAAAAAATAAAAAAATCGGACCCTTGAACTAATATTTAAAAAATAGTGGATGTACAAAGAAAAAAAAAATATATCTCTAAATATTCTTTAAATTAAAACAAATTTCAAGATCATAAACACAATTTCGCAATTAGTTGAAAGAGCTTTCGGTTCGTTGAGAGAATCAATTAAAATTATTATTTACCGCCAAATACCGGAATTATATTTTTGATGATCTCAACAATGTAGTATTTTGTTAAAAAAAAAAAACACAATTTTTTTAATGACAGGAACCAACTGTCAACGTTGCTCACGGTGTTCGAACATTGCTCTAAATCTAAAAAAAAAATGTGAGTGTCTGCTTGCAATTTGTTGCATTAATTTATCTACCTCAAGCAAGCACCATACATATGTCAGTCACGGTTAATAACCCCTTCGAGTTTTTGTACTTCTTAGAAATTAATTGCTTCTTTCCGTTTAAGTATGTTCTTCGAATCAATCCACATTTATATGTAGTACATTTATAGCAACTATAAACCAAATTTTATTTTATTTCTTAGAACAAGCAAACAATCGTCTACCTTTGCCAATGCCAGTAAAGCAATGGATTGACTTGATTTGCCTGCATAGCAAAAAAGGCGAAATCAAGAAATTCGCAAAAAAAAGTAATGACCTTGACTTGACCGGTGCTGCTTGAAGTAACTTTACTCATAAGCTTAGTCATATTGGAGTTTAAAATTAAGATACACAAAGTAGAGTAAATAAGGGAATATATAGGAAAGATAAAAGAGAACGAATTAAAAGATAAATTGTAGTTGTGTGTAGAGCTGGTAATGATGGGTTTTTGGTGGTTAGAGTTTAAATGTTCGCGCAAGTTGAGTATTTTTATAAGAATTAAAAGCTTGTAATATACTAATTTCATTTCTTTTTTTTTTACTTTAAAATGAAGCAATTTAATACATTGCTCTCTTTCTTTTAATTTTGAAATGGTAATACGCTTTGCAAAAGCACGAAAAATTTTCCAGCGAAAATCTGCTGGTAAATCTGCAATTGTTTCCAATTGCTTGGCTTAACAACAGATCGAATTTCGCCGTAGGCCCATATTGGTAAAAATTTATGTGAATGAATATACATACAAATCTGCCGCGTAGACACATATACTAGGGTCATTCATTCCGGTTTGAACCGGTTTTTAAAAATATTTTTAAGTATTTTTTTTTTAGTTTCTTGAGGCGGTTTTTTATTGAAATGTTTATTATTGGAATACCGAGTAAACCGAATTTTTGCCATCGAATAAACGGTGTTTTCACCTAGTTGCTTAGTATATAACTGAAATTAAAGATTCTAAATTTTTATTTTATTGAAAATGGAACTAGACTACTTACAAAATAATAAGAAAACGAAACAAAATTGTTTTATTAGCAACTTACTATACTTTTTGGACAAGTCTGGTAAAGATAGTAAAAAGTCTTTCGAAACTCAAGTGAGGGACAGATGGCAAAGTTAGTGCGAAAGACTTTTGTTATTATAAATAACTTATTATACTTACATATGTGTTAAAAAAGTTATAGAAAAAAGCTCTCTCATGCACTGATCGTGGTGAAAAGCTATTTCGAAGGAAAGCACTTGCCGAGTGAGCAAATAACTGGTGTGTGCCTCAAGAGAGATCCGGTTGCGAAACCTCGGGCAGCGAATTTTTTGATAAAATTTTTTTCTTTTTTAAATTAAATTTATTTTAATAATTAGATTTAATTTTCTTAAAAAATATTTTTTTAATTGCGTTTAACTTTTGAAAAATTCCTCTAATTCGTTTTTTTACTTTTGTAAGATTAAATATTTCTTTAATTTTATTAAATTCATAAAGCCGTATTTAATTTTTTTATACATTATAATTAATTAATTATATGTAGTTATTAACTTTTGAAAAATTCCTTCAGTCAATTTTTTATTGTTTTTTTAATATTTTACTGTTTTATATATAATAGCATATATTTTTTTAATTTTACTAAATGTTTAGAGCTGTATTTTTTTTCTATATTACAATTAATTCATTATAAATATTGATTTTTAAGATGCATTTTTTTTAATTGTTTTTTTTTTGTCTTCAATTTTCTTTTAATTTTTGTAGTTTTTAAATTCAAATTTCTCTTAATTTCTAGATTTTTGTCTTAAAAATAAAAACAATATTGTATATTTTTCGAGCTCAAGGCAACATGAAAATCAAAACACAATTTTTTATTTTGCATTCGTTTTTATTTGCCGATATTTCGACTTCAGTCTGAAGTCATCATCACGAAAATTTGACAATGTTTGATCGACTCAGATGTTCCTGATGATGACTTCAGACTGAAGTCGAAATATCGGCAAACAAAAACGAATGCAAAATCAAAAATTGTGTTTTGATTTTCATGCTGCCTTGAGCTCGAAAAATATACAATATTGTTTAAAACGAACGGCCAATAAACAATAGGATAAAATGTGAAAAATAAAAATATATTGTTTCGAAAGTCATTTAATACTTAAGCACTATATTCTTTTGCTTTGATATATATTTTTGGATCCTATTTAAATATCTTTAAATTTTTAGATTTTATTGTTTTAAAAAGAAAAATATATTTGATTTTTATTTCATCCAATTTTTTAAAATATTTTTTATTTATTTTTTCTTTATTTGTTTTAATTTTTTTATTTTTTTACAAAATTTTCTTATAGAAAGAAAAATATGTATATTTTTTAGTTTAATTGAATTTTTGAATGAATTATTTTTTATTTGTTTTTTTCTTTTTATAATTAAAGTTTCTTTAAATTTTTTTTTTTTTTAAATTTTTGGATTTAGTTTTAAAGACAAAAATATTACTATTTTTTATTTCATTTAATCTAAAAGCACTATTTTCTTCTGTTTTGATATAATTTTATAATTTTTTTTCGGTTTCTAATTTAATTTTCTTAAAATTTTTAGTTTTTTTGTTGTTTTAAAAAGAAAAATATATTTCATTTTCATTTCATTCAAATTTTAAAAATACTTTTATTTTTTTGCTTTATTTTCGTTTTATTTGTTTTTTCTTTTTTATATAATTTTATTATAGTTTTTATTGTTTTAAAAAGATATTTAAAAATTGTTGAATAAATTAAATTTAATTAAAACAAAAAAACTTACTGCTAAAAGGCGAAAAGCATAACGAAAAATCTCCTCGTTAGCTGATCTTTCAATTAGTCTTTCGATAGACAGTATAGTTGCCACAATTTTCCTGTTTGCCTAAAGCTGTAAATTGACTCCCATCCAACGTCAGGCTTAGAAAAAAGCGAGTTCCGACGGGTTTGGTGGTAAGTATCGTCGCGACATCTTATTCAAAGTGAACTGAACCGTTTAACCTGCTACAATATCCAGAATGGAGTTGTATGAAATTTATTTTTAAATTTGTTCAATTTTGCTAATTACATATATTGTTGTGAAACATTATATGAAAAAGCCTAAGCAAATCGATGCATCGATGTATGCCCTTCGATGCATCGAAAAATATCGGTGTACATTTCGATGCATCGAATCAAGGAAAAACATCGATGTATTTTTCCCACTGACATCCCTATTTTCGAATAAATCGAAAGCCAGTTTTCGAAAAATACGAATAATTAAACACCCTACTACATACTATGTATATAATTTTGTACATATGTCACATAATCTCATTAAATTCTGCGACACCACACCCTTAAAAGGCTAAAACATCAAACTGGCCAACTTATATCGGATTAACATTGATGACAGAATGCGAAAGCCAAATGGCGCACGCGCACAAAGCAGTGTAAAAAACCGTGGCTTGAGTGGGTGGATCGCGACACATGTACATGCACAGTTACATGAGTGTGCTCAGAGATTTTTTACATATTTAAACATATGTGCTGATATGCATAAGTACGTACGCGTACATTAAATTGACTCACGCTCATCGAAGAATAAGAATTTATTTTTCAAAATATTATTCGTATTTTTAACAACATTAATGAGCTCTGTACCACGATTTGTTTGTTAGGGAAAATGGAAAAAGCAACAAAGTCTACGCGGTAGGAGGAATAGTGATCGCCATAGCAACTCGATTTCGACTAATCTCGATATCCCAAATGGAATTACGGAGGTTCAAGCGTTCCAACACCCCTTTCTCCACCAGACTGTGACTGAGTTGTTCCAAAATCGACGCAGAAAGCATTCTATTGATTCCTCTTTACTATCACTGCTGCAGCGTCTGCACATAGAGAAGTCGTTTTTTTTTCATTTCTGGAAGATCGACTGCTCAAAAACTTTTCCGCTTTTCTTCTCTTTAATCGCCGGCATTGTAGTTATAAACGGCTATGAATTACTCAGAAATTTTCTTCGTAAAAAGGTTTGACGTTCTACATCGTGGCTAAGCATTTCAACGCCATGTCAGCGCTGTAATCACCAACCCAATTCTGTCACAATTTCTATGTCGGGTAACACAGAAAAGAGTGGCTTTGCGAAAGGCCTGCCACGCAACCAAGGCACGCAATTCTTGTAAAATTCCCCGATTTTTATAATTTATGTATTTTTCTAATTTATGTTTTACGCTGTATTTGAATTCGGCGAACTTTATTTACCAGCAGAACGTCTGCCGCGTAACATTTCCATGTTTACAATAATTTCCTTCTTTTGGGCCGCTGGTAATGTGGTGTTCCATTGATTCCCCTTCTTCACCAAAGAACCTGCAATTTTCTGTACTACAGAGGCCAAGCATGTAAATGTGTTTGTAATATGTGTAGTGGCCTGTTCGTGCTACAGTGTTTTTCGGTTTTTCATAGTTAGCATGAGCGTAGATTGAGCAATGTTGTCACTGTAGGAAAGGAACTTCTTTGAGTGATCGTGTCCCTCTAACTTTTCCCAACGGATAGCAGTACAGGTCAGATTGCCCACTTATTGGGGTCCTTCTTGATATCGTTGTTGTTGTGTTGGATCAAAGAAAACAAAAAGTGTGTCTGTCATTTTTTTTAGCTTGGAAATCAGCTTTTTCATTGCCGTAATAGCCTTCATGACCAGGCATACAGATTAGGGAGACCCTATATTGGAGGCTAGATCATTAAAGGCTCTATGATACTCCATAAATAAATAAATAAATAAATAAATAAATTAATAAAAAAGAACGACAGAGGGCAGATTGGCTGGCCGAAAATATAAAGATTTTTATTCTAGAATGTTGCCTGTTTAACAAGACGTGAGCGGTCTCTAGTATGGCAGCTAGTTATGCCTGTAATATCGTTGCGTCCTTACTTAAGGGAAAAGATGTGCGGAATCACGGTGTCACAACACCCGCACCATCGGTAAACAATTTTTGTGAATAAACATGGGGTGTCCGCTTCTATATTCACGAGTAAGAAATATGAACTTGGACCACTTTGTAAAGCTAAGGATGGGATCAGTTTGATCTGAGAGCATGGTTTTGACCATGTTGGCCTACTTTCCATTTAGGATTTCAAGGTTTCCGACAAGGTTGTGTTGTTTAAATTTAATTTTCCCATGCATTTAGAATGAGCGTATTGCAACATAGAGGGGTGTAAGATTAATTAAGGCTTCCATAATTGCAGTGGGTGTTGTTCCCATTGCCTCCGTTACATACAGGCATGCGATTCATTTGAACTTGTACAGTTTTTTAATGGATGTCGTTTGAGTGGTATTTTTCACCCGGAAAGTTTTTTTGGGATTAAGCCTCCACGTTTTTTCTACGAGCTGTTTAAAGTTAAACAACGATTTCGTTGCTTTGGTTGTAATAGAGTTGAAATATGACTCCCCCAGGTGAGTTTTCTATTTGAACTCTTCTTTTAGGCGAATAGGTTGGTTAAATCTTCGAAGAATTTCGAGCCTAAGAACTTTCGCCTTCTTTTGCAAAGTGCCGGACACTCGCGTTACAGGTGCCGTAAGATTTCTGGCTCTTTTTCATCTCTGCAATTTCTGCAGAAGTCGTTGGGGGGAACCACTAGCCTCCTCGCATGCCTTCCAATGGCAACATGGTCTGTCGCTAAGCCCTATTTGCTCATAAGGTGGACACCTTTCGACCGCTTCTAGTTCCATTTTGCCTCCATAAGTTTTTATTGCTGCAAGTTGCGAGACTCATAGAATGAGGATTCAGGTAGCGAGCGGCGTGCCTAAACCCTTCCACGAAAGCAAAAGTGGAACGGATGAGTCCTCTCTAGTTTGGGATATGGCGAGATACTGCTCTACAGGCGTAAAGGAAAGTAATTTGCGACGAAGTCTCTTTGCCACCATAAAATAAGTTTAAATGGTAGCTGTAGTAGACATCGAAAGGTTCAGAGAGCCTCCCATGCTCTACAGGCGTGAAGGAAACTAATTTGCGACGAATTCTCTCTCTCGCCATAAAACCTGCAACTCAAAACCTGCGTTGTTTGAAATGGTAGCTGTAATAGACATCAAAAGGTCCAGAGAGCAACCCATGTGCGAGATGCGGTAACCATTTCGAGTGGTGCCATGGGTCACGCGGCAGAAATAGAGGGAGTTTCGGTGGGGCCACTCAGACCAATTAGGTTTAAGGGCTCACTAAAGGCTGCAGTGGTCTGCTCGTTATGAGGTGCGGCTATAAGCGGTTGCCTGTCTTGGAACCAGCAGTTCACTGTTTAAACGTGTATTTGGTTGAGAAACTTTAACTAACAGCCTACATCCTATGAAAAGACTAAAAATGCCAGATCATTTAAAAATTGTTTGCTAGAAAATACACAACTTTGATAAGCATGTGGGTTTTCCAGGTTTTTTTTTAAGCCATTCAGCTAAAGAATGACAGAGAATTTAACGGAATTTTTTTTGAAACATCCTAATGTATACCGATGCCGGCAAATGATCTTACAAATTGCATGCAAAAAGTAAGCGCGTGTAAGCGTAAGCATACATACATAGTTATTCCGTCAAAGAATTAGAGCTCAAATTACCAACAACGGTGTAGTGATGATTCATATCGGCCGCTATATTAGCCATTTGGCTCTGGTAGCGAGGTCATTGCGCATGAAATTATGCGAATGACTTGCGTGCTTAGTGTTGTTGGTTTAAATACTTCTTTTGCGCAGATTTATACGCTGTAAAGCCCACACATATCAGACGCAGAAACGCCTTTGATTTGGGTATCGCTTAGAAAACTGTTTTTTTTTTTTGTTTTTCAGCTAGAACATTTGCTGTGTAATTCATTAGCGCGATCATTTTAAAATTAATTGAAGAAAATTTACAGGCAATTTTTTATTAGCTAATTGTTTTACCTTTAAGGCTTTCACGCATTAATCGGCTATAAGAGTAAAGTTGGGTGATTTGATTGATTTCATGCAAAAAAAAAAAAAATTACAAAAAGTTAAAAAATAAAATTAGGAAGATTTTCAAGGGAGGCGTTACAAGATCTATTGAGCATGAGATCATTTTGACTGAAGTACATGGCAACAGCTATGCGCTTTTGTTCACTTTTTATTCCTATGCCGCTTAAGGTCGAGCAAAAATTACTCCTCTGCTACTCCCAGCCACTGTGGCATATAAATTAAAAGAAAACAACCAGGCGTGGCGTACAGCGATATAGGTTATTCGCTTAGATAATTCATACTCAGCAAAGTATAGATATATTTTACTGACACACATAGAAGCTGCACATACATATCTACATGTATGAATTTATGTACAAACTGCAAACATCTGCCTACCCATTTACTTACATGTGTGTACTACATACAAATCCACATAGCCGTTTCCCGAACTCGTAAAAATTGTAAAACAGCGCACTCAAAATGTTAAGTTTATAAGTTTTTTATAGCTATGTTGACCGGCCCTACGGTTGTCTGCACAGCATAAGCACTGGGCGGCGGTTTCAGTACTCAAGTAACATTTTTATGGCAAATCAATGCAAACTAGGCGGCACTTCTGGCGGTTGGCAATGAACAACAACATTGCCCTGTACGCATTGTAACACTCATTTGGTGTCTTCAAATTTCAAAGTCTGCGGAAGTGGGTAAAATTTTGTGTTGCTTTTATTTTCATTATTTTACTACATATTTTTTCCTCTAGATACTCGAAAGGTACTAGACGCTTTTAGTTTGAAATTGAAAATAAACCTGGTTTAGATACTTCATTCTTGTTGCACATAAAATTGTATGGCAGTTTGCCTTTGGCGTTCTTGTATATTGATTTAGGCGGTGCGCGTAAAGGTAGCCAGGTTTCTATGTTTGTAGGGTAAAGTCGATGTTGATGAGTGGTGGTAGCCTATTTTTAATGTAGTTGAAGAAGAAGTTTTACATTTTTTTTTTTGAAGCCATTAAATGCACTTTTGTTTGTTTAATTCATGTAAAACGACATGCTCGCAAGTTATATATATACATACACAAAAATTATAGGGGTCCTACTAAATTCAACTTCTGTCCTTGACTTAGCGTTGGGCTGGGTAGAAGCGTACGAATAATTCGTACTTTCACTCGGCTGCAGACTTGCTCTTTGTGAATGCCCTTTGTGAGTGCCAGGAATGAGCATATCTCTCTAACTGCAGTAAATTCAGTGTAGCGTCTCTTGAAGAATTTTACTGAATGAGGATGAATCTATGTAGCTCCGATATTTTCATCTTCGCTATCTCCTCAAACTATTGAAAAAGCGTGTTCCAAACTGCTTGAGATGCCTTGTCTGGAGAGCTTGGCATTCACATAGAGAGTGGTGAATAGAAATTCTGCAGTGGGAGCTTCTGGTATCCGCCATCGTTGGAGCTTTAGTTCTATAGCTAACTGTCTTCTTATTGAGTATCGGCCATAAGATATAACGCTTTTATACGTTCATTTACGACATCTAAAAAGTAAACATTTTTTATTGGAATTTTTGCAAAGTAAACAAAGTGCCACAATCGATTGTTTGCTCGCCAAGTTCAGTAATCCTGTCTCGACGATGTCGATTGGCCACCTCGGAGCTGCAATTTTATACAGTGCGGATATCCCATGATCTTTTACGAACAATCTATTAACAATTGAGGCCCTTAAGGTGAACATCGTGCAAATCAAGGTCTTGGAAAATTTGGCCGAGGAAACCACATGAATGAAATCGTATTCCGTTTATAATTTTTTCTCTTTGAGATATGCCAATGATATATGTACTGATAAAAGTTGATTTTTTTCTTTTCTTCGAGTGGATTTTTCGGCCAAATTTAAATTTATTGCTTTAATGCTAAATTGTTCATAAAGTGTGGCCGATTTTTACAGCAATTCACATAGGGGCATGTTACCATACTTTTGTTACTTATTGTTGTTCTTATGTTTTTAAATAAATTATATATAACACCAACCACATAACACGCACATACATATGTACCTTGTTATATAGTTAGTGTGTTTTAGCCGCTCGTAACTTTCAATTATTTTTGCCTCCACTATGCCACTTCGAGCGGATGCTGTCTTAATTTCAGCACTTCCACGAATGTCTGTTTGCACCAAAGTCTGCTACTAATGTATACTTCTACATGGAATTGCTAGTGCCCCCTAAACATTGGTTTGTACATAAATATTTGCTTTATTGCTTGCCAATTTTTTAACTTCACTTCTAAGTTCCATTCGGTGGAAATCGCACTTGCCACAGTCTTTCTAAGTAACCCGCAGATAATGTGTATTTAATTTTAGTAACATCTTTGAATATACTGAATTGTTTATGGTTAGCAAGTTTGTTGCTGAAGTCTTTTGTTTCATGTTCTCTTTTATAAATTTTTTCGTTAATTACAATTACCTGTGTTCGCTCGTATTTGAATTAATTAACACATTGTGTGTGAATTTTGTTACAAGAAATGTACGCTTATATTTTGTGTGTACCTAGTAATAAGTAATTGCATACCTAATACATATATATGTATACATAATGTACATAGTAGGAATTGAGAATGATAATAACATGCTTTGGTAATTAAATTTCTGTAAACAATTTACGACGAATACCTACGATGTAATGTAAGCTCCCATTTCATGTGAAAAAACTTTGCACTCGAAATCTTCACTATTTTAAGAAAAATTTTGAGACTAAAAGTAATTTCGGGTATGCCAAAAACAATTACGAACATAAAAAGCAAGGTTAAATTAAGTGACGCGTATAGCTGTAGTAGAAGTAGGTATGCACCGCCATGCTTTTGTTAATGAATTTTTTTGTCGACCACTGATTTTGAATTTTGACAACATGGCGGAAACTTGTAATACTAAGCATGACGCAGTTGTGTGGTTATTCTTTTGCAATTTGTTACTATGTTTGAGACCATCCATATTTCTTTAAACATGTGTTGATGACAATTTTAAGAAAGCCTCGTTTTAATGCCTCCCGATTAAAAACTTAACCCATTTAATTTGCGTTATTTTTTTATTTCCTTATTACTTTTTCACATACATAGTCTCTGTTAACAAGTAATTATGTTTACATGTTTATCTCTGTGTGTTAACTTAGCCGATTTACAGTGGATATGGCAACTAGCAAAAAAATGGGGCAAACGAACTTGCAAATACATATATTCCCATATATTCCTATTAAATCGGTATAATTTCCTTTTCGAAAGTCTGCCCAAGGCCAGTATAGTTTAAATACGCCTATTAAGGGGCAATTTATTGTGGGACTAACCCGAAGCTCGTTGGCTCAAGAATCAATACTAAATGAACCACTTCGAGGGCATATACATGCTTTGGAGGTTGGTTTCCTACTGAATTTAAGTCCAGAGACAACGGATGCCGCGAAAGTGCAGCTTAATTGTCTACAATATACAAAAACACATGACAAGTTAACAAATATTTCAGTACAATAAATGGTACATTCACTGATGGCAGAGTAATTAAGGAAACTTCATAGGTGTTTCCTGTTTGCCCGAAAGGCGCTTCTCTTTTGTGGCGAAGTAAAGTTTGGATAAACTCTCGTAAGGCCTTAAAAAACAAGTAATTTTTAAGCAGAGAACAAATTCCCATATACAAATTTAAGATTGTCTTTAATTTCTCACAGATCCAATGATCCGATCAAAACCAAATTAGTTCAGGTGATAGCTTTTCTCTACAAAAAAATTATATAAATCGGTTAACGTGGTCCAAAGTTTTGCAGTAGCATATATAAAAAATAAATATTCCGACAAATTGATAACCTTCTCCTTTTTTTTTTAAGTCGGTTAAAAAATGATTTTTTGAGCGCAGAAACCACATGCTATATAGAAGCAGAAATAATGATAGAGAGGAAAACGAAAGATTGTATTTTAAATATTTTCCTTGGTGCTTTAGCCGCTCAAACAAATTTTAGGATAACGCCAGAAATTTATTTTCTTGGCAGTTGGCGCCAATTAACACTAACACAAAATTTATCACTTGCAGAATTTTGAAACCGGCATTGTCAACGCCAAGATAGTATCTTTTATGGGATGTAAACCCCCGTGTCCGTACTTGAAGGCAATTGCTGTCAGTACTAGTATTATTAACACGAACTCGTAAAACTTTCCTATATTAATTTTTTTATGCTTTTTAAAGGGCCACAAGCATTAAATTGTGGCTCACTTAAAAAAAAAATTAAAAAAGTCCACACTCTAAATTTAATTGGCTAATCAAATAAATGTTAATAGCCAACTTCTACACTTCTAACTGCTAATCATCATCCAACTGCCCATCCTAAGTACACAAAAGCCGCTCTGTCTGCTCGCTCACCCACACAACTCAGAAGTAACAATCATATCCTTGCCTCGAGTGTTACGGAGCAGTTTCGCTTTCCTTTGACGCCACTGCCCCTGTAGACGTAAAAAAGTTTGCAGGCAAATGAAAATGCGAACAATTAACAAGCAACTAACCCAATAAATTATCAAACCGAACTCGGACCCGCGCTGTATACAAACATAAATATATACAGTGGCGGAAAAAGTATTAAAAACAAAAAAATTTTAACAATTTTTGGATATTTTTCTTTCGTTTATTTATTGTTTAATAATTTCTTATAAGAGTATAAATCATTACATAAAAGCTGCATATAAATTAACATATCAGACTTTGTAGAGAATTTAAATCAAATTTAAAAATTTTAAAAATTTGTTATCAAATTTTTAACCTTTTAATCGGAGCCTTTGGAAAAAAGCTGGGTATGCAATTTTGTAGCCCATTTATTTTTACTATAATAATGTGCAAGTTTAAATTGGCAAAAATATACCGTTGATTTTTGAGAATTTTTTTCGCCGGGGGTGTGGGGTGTTTTCTTCCATTTCACTTCAGGGCAACCTTTTTTAAGCGGTCCTATAAATTGGACAATGCCGTTTTTATAGCCTCCAACATCGTATTTCATTTTCATATGAAAGAAATTGCTCAACATCTCGGTGAAAAAAATACGGTATATTTTAGCCACAAGAAACTTATATTATACCAAAAATTTAATGAGCTACACAACTGCGTACCCAGAATCTGTCTGTAAAATCTGATAAAAAAAGTTAAAAAAATTGAAAGGAAGTTTTCAAAATTTGTTGTGAATTCTGTACAAAGTTTGAAGTTTCGGTTTTATGCTGGTTTTTCTTAGAGAGTTACTGCCAGTTTCACTAGCAATTTAAATGAAAAATGATTTTTTCCCTTCTGTCAGTTTTCATACTAAATTAAAATAAAAAGAAAAAAATATTATTATTTTTCTCTTAGATTGCTTTCGTGAAACTGGCTATTAGAGTTTATGAAAAATTAAATAAACAAAAGAAAAACATTCAAAACCTTTTCAAACTTTTATGTTTTTATTATTTTTTCCACCACTGTATGTACAGTATCGGTCACATCTATAACACGCCATTTCAAAGTGATATTGTGTTCCACTTATGTTTATTTATTAATTTTTAAGAATTTTCAATTAAAATATAGTTAATTCTCAGACAAACCCGATACAAACCCAAGCTTAATAATTTGTAGAAAGCTACAAAAAAGTGCAACAAATTTTCACATAAATTTCAAACTTTTTTCTCGGAAGTGTTAGAATTTTTTTGAATACACAGTTTTTTAGCCCCTACAATTTTAGTCTGATAATGTGCAAATTTCAAGTGGCTACGAACTACCGTTAATTTTTTAGAACTCTTTTTGTCGCATTGGCTTCCATATAATGAATAAACTCAATTTATTTGTATATGGANGGCTACGAATTACCGTTAATTTTTTAGAATTTTTTTTGTCGCATTGGCTTCCATATAATGAATAAACTCAATTTATTTGTATATGGAAGAAATCCGCAACACCTTTGGCGAAAAAAATTCTAAAAAATCAACGGTAACTTTTAGCCACATGAAACTTGTACATTATACTAAAATTAAAGGGGCTAAAAAACTGTGTACTGAAAAAAAATCTTACACTTCCGAGAAAAAAGTTTGAAATTTAGGTGAAAAATTGTTGCACTTTTTTGTAGTTTTCTACAAATTGTTACACTTGGGTTTATATGGAGTTTATCTGAGAATGAACTGTATTTTAATTGAAAATTCTTAAAAATAAATAAATAAACATAAGGGGCACACAATATCACTTTGAAGTGGCGTGCTATAGATATGACCGATACTGTATGTACACTTGCCCTCAACAAAGTAATTACGGCTACTTAGCCCGAAAGTAGGAGTCAAATAGGCAGAAGCTAATAACTCACTTTGCTTGTTGGCAACTTTAATTTTTAACGGCGCATAGAGATGCACACACAAAGGCTACAAAACGCACATTTCTAAGAGTCACATAAGTCATACATGAGGAGTAGGCTACTATAGTTTCATCTAGATATGTATGTATGTACATATATGGGTCTATGAATGTAAATTAGTTTTAATTTAGTAGGAAAGTGCAATGCTGTGGACTGATTGCTGCCATCGTTTGCCTTGCCTTTCCGAGTTGCCTCAGCACAAACACATATATTACGAGTACATACATACAGTACTTACGCAGACCAGCCAACAACAATGCAAGCAAAGGGCAAAACAGCGAAATGCCATAACATCGATGAATTGCTGCGTCCAGTGTAAAACTCATTAGAGCGGGTCGTAAATATGTTTTGTTGTGGAGTTTTCAATGCAAGCCATGTTTGTATATGCAGCAAATGCAGTAAGATAAGCAAACTTCTTTTAACACTTTTATTGCTATTTAGATTTATTGAAGCTTTAACATTTCGCTCGTTACTTTTGTTATATATAAATGAAGAATTTATTGGTCTGCGCAAAAGATGTAAGAAAAAAAAGTAGCCTTCTCTAATAGTTCAAAGTATTTGTGAGTGATGAAAGGGCTTTTAAGCTGAAGTAATTTATTTAAACTTTTTGAAGTGGCAGTAATAGTGGTTACGTTACCAAAAATAGAATACATCCAAAGTATTTTTTCATCGAAGTTTATAGATATCAAATAAATTCATATCAGACCTAGGGCTCGCGTTCGGATTCCGGCTAAACCTGCCGAGCCTGAAAAAATAGAATAGATTTTTAGATAATGCAATAGGGACCTGCCAACCTATAACTGGAAGGTTGAGAAGACAGAGGAGCCGGTAGAAGGTAGAAGGCAAGTGTTGCTGATCCTCAACACCGAATCACTTGGCCCGCTGGCGCAGAAGGATTGGGTAGTGAGATGCGGGTTTGTTGACGCAACTCTTCGAATCTACCGCAGCGATCAGACCGGCCTGCAAAGCGGTGGTGAATTAGGGTTGCCCAGCAGCCAGTATTTATCCGACTGTGAGAGGATAACTAGTTTGGGACCGCTATTTTAGGAAGAGGAACTCTCTGGCGCGATGAAACCGAGGCTGAGTATATCGAGGAGACGGACATGGATACCACGACGGTGGATGTTAGCAGATGGATTCCCATGAAGCTGATCCAGACAAACCTTCATCATTCTAAACTCGCGTCTGCGAATCCTGCGATCCGCCTGGAAGCCGGTGGACTTGTCGTTGCCCTCATCCAGGTGCCATTGATATACGGAAAAAAAATCGCGGGCTTGTAATTAAGGCTTTAAACTCAAAATCTTGAACTGGTAGCGACAAGCAGTGAGCTGAATAAAACGAGCTTCTGGGTGGCTTCTGTCTACATGGCTCACGATAAAGATGTACCGTCAGGTGAGGTTCGGACACTGGTGTAGGAGACAGCCTCTAAGAACAAACCACTGGCTGTCTCCTGTGGCGCGAATGCTCACAATTCGTTGTGGGGGAGCACGGAAACTAATTGCAGAGGTAAGTCCCGTCCCTACTAGACTCCATTCTAAAAAATAAACGTAGAGTTATAAATTTAGGTTCATAGCCGAATTTTATAACAAAGAGCAGAGAAAAAGTTTTTTGCGACTACAGAAATGCTTGCCTATAACATGAAAACATGGAGAATCTTGAATTAAAAGGCCAACTCTGACCATCGATAAATTGAATTTGACATAGATCTTAGAAACCCGCAAGTTAGTGAGTTCAGAAACGTACGAAATACCAACTTCGGGGTTTACAACAGCAAACTTAGGACTTTATTGCCAAAGAAACCTACCCAAGACCTCAAGCGAGAGAGAACACGACCCTATGGGGAGCCCCGGTTTACTTTGGGCTGTCTTCCAAAAATATAGTATGAAACCTGACATTTCCAATAACGGTGAAATAATTTATTTAAGTCTTTGGATTATTGATTGTCTCTGCAATTTAAAAATCAACTCTAATAAATTCGTTTGAAAGCACCTTTTGCACTTCCAAACTCATCGCATACTTTGCCTTACGACTGCTAAATATATAATTTCCGCATCATTATAGCATTTCCATTTGGGTAACCGAAAATCGCAAACTAATTTGTAGTTGAATTCAATTTGGGCAGAAGAAGTGAGTAAACAAAAAAACAAAACAAAAACAAAAACAAAAGTCAACAGGAATACCAATGTCCAAAGCAACAACAAAGGCCAACTGTCTAGCGCATTGTTTTGCACAAAAGTATTGGAAGAGAAGCGTGTTGCAACGTAGCAAATATTTTATGCAACTTCATTGCAAGGGCGTGAGGACACTCGGGAAATGGCCTCAGGGGCAATATTTGCTAAAATGGAAAATCTAAATGCGCTGCGCCGGAAAAAATGCAGACAATAAAAATGTAGTAAATAAAACACAGTGAGCAGGCAAGAAATGCGCCAAATTCGCGCTTGCACACACACACACACACACACACACACACACACACACACACACACA